>NC_136876.1:13178468-13285968 GCF_949152265.1 Phoxinus phoxinus | reverse complement strand
GCCCTAATTTGTGTATATATATATATAGCCTATATATTGACATGGACTTCCTGGTTCTTGGACTGGCAGATCTGAGAGAGAGAGAGAGAGAGAGAGAGAGAGAGAGAGAGAGAGAGAGAGAGAGAGAGAGAGAGAGAGAGAGAGAGAGAGAAACTGACATCGACCGTTCTCCCAGGCCTGTTGTTTTAATATTATAGCACCTGTCTGTCAATTTAAGCGTATTTAAACATAATGTTTTCCGTATGCAATATCCATGTCTGAGATATGTGTCTGTTTATAAACTGTCAGAAAATAGACCCGTCTGTCTAGAAGAGCAGTCGTGACGTCAAAGCTTGATGAAGCGTGAGCGCTGATCGCTGTTCGTCGTGAGAGTCGACATGACAGAACAGAGTTAAAAAAGAGACAGACTCCAGCTGGAAGATGGATGGATGGATAGATGGATAGAGGATAAATATATAGATAGATGGATGGATGGATGGATGGATGGATGGATGGATGGATGGATGGATGGATGGATAGATGATAGATGGATGGATGGATTAGAGGATAGATATATAGATGAATGGATGGATGGATGGATAGATAGATGATAGAGGATAGATAGAGTTAAAAAAGAGACAGACTCCAGCTGGAAGATGAATGGATGGATGGATGGATGGATGGATGGATGGATGGATGGATGGATGGATGGATGGATGGATGGATGGATAGATGATAAATGGATGGATCGATTAGAGTATAGAGATGGATGGATAGAGGATAGATATATGGATGGATGGATGGATGGATGGATAGATGATAGAGGATAGATTCAATTAACATTTATTTGTGTAATGGTTTTCAAAATATCATATAATTTCAAAGCAGGAGAATATATCAATAAATATATTGCCTTTGGATGTTGTTCAATACCTTTTTTGGTAGCTAGTTGTAAAAGGAGTAGTTTATTCAACTAGCCTACTTAAAATGGTTTAGCTTTTATCCGTTTTAAAGCAGTTTTAGTTTCAGCGACATGCAGTGAGAGGGAGAGAGAGAGAGAGAGAGAGAGAGAGAGAGAGAGAGAGAAGAGAGAGAGAGAGAGAGAGAGAGAGAGAGAGAGAGAGAGAGAGAGAGAGAGAGAGAGAGAGAGAGAGAGGATAAGAAAACCCACAAGGCTTTCCGCTGACACTTTTCTTACACCTTATGCTGAGACGAATCTGTTGTCTTATTCAGCGCGTGCCAGCCCACCCTCAGGAGCTAGTCAGATCACACACACACACACACACACACACACACACACACACACACACACACACACACACACACACACACACACACACACACACACACACACACACACACACACACACACACACACACACACACACACACACACACACACACACACCAGGACTCCAGAGACACACAGACTGGCAGAATCACAGCCGGCCGACACACACATCCGAGCGGAAAGATCCCATCTGAAGCCCGAGCCGCCGTCATGACGCTGGGAAACACTCTTCATGAGCACATCGCTGGGTAATGTCCTGAAAGACGGGAACCTCACGTGGGAACGGGGTACACAGCGCCTCCTGAACTCCTCTAATTCACCGCTTCACACGCGCCGTCCCAGGATGCACTGCGATTCCCTTTTGGAGGGAAAATGGATTGCGCCTGAAGGGGAACGTGACCTCGGATATCATCTCTGCATCTCAGCGGTGGGAAGATTGCATCTCCGTCTGAACAACTCGCACTGCATAAAAATGTCTGGCGAGGAGAGAATGAGATATTCATTCACATTTACTCGCCCTACTCATTTCTTTCCTCTCTGGAATATAAAAGAGATATTTTGTGTAATGTTCACAATCCACCCTGTTTTTAAGAACAAAATTAATGCTGACCAGGTCTAAAATAAGAGTCAGTTTTAATTAAAGTCCCCCTAGTTAATCATTTTATCACTTAAAACTCATCTTTGATCACCAAATTTACATATTTAAATGTTTTTTTTTCCTTGAAAATAAAGTCTTCACGCCTTAAAATATCTTGAATGCAACTCTACACCCTTGCCTCATTTAGTATGCGCGGTTCTATGAATATGCAAATGAGCCCCGCCTCCACTCACTCACTCAGCTCAGAGATCCACTCGTTGATGATCACACGTTGATCTGATTGGTTAAAAGGTAGTTTGTGACGTCAGAAACACCAGCGATTTCAAAGCGTGTTTTTGAGACTGTCTTTGGTTCACTGCAGCTTTAAGCAGAAAATACTCAGCAATGCTGTCGACTTATGAATGTGCGCATGGTTTGTCTTAAAGCATATTAAAAACACCACATAGACACATAAACAACATTAACACTAACATCAACATTCTTTTTAGCATAAATTTTGAATTGACAATGCAAGTCAAGCACTACACAACGCAATATAAAACTAGCAATCGCAATCTCTTTGACATTCTCGTCAAAATATGACGTTGAGGAAATTTCATTTGTCGTCGTGTGCTGGTTTTATAGGAGGTCGCGTTGCCGTCGCGCGGCCTTCTCGTATAATGAAGAGAAAAGAGGAGGATCTGGGCCGCCTTCGGTCACGACGTTATTGAGGATGAATTTCATGAGATCTCAGTCAAGGCCTGTGGAGACTGAACACAATCACCTCGGCTGACTGACCCTGGACCCGCTCGTGATTTACAGCACCAATCGTCGCGCTCCATTATTGAGAAACCAGGAGGATTATGGGATGTTAGCGGTGGGCCGACACCTTCAGAGCAGGACAGTAAAGGGCACAGCAGAAGCCTTGAGCGCTTTCATCACATTCTGGCCTTTTTTCTTCCTGCTGCTTTGTGCTGTCGCTAGTTTTGATTGCTCAGCGCATCTCATTTTTATATTGTATTAATTAGTTGTGAATTGAGCACCGCTAGCAGTAGCTGTTAAAGGGATAGTTCATCCAAAAATAAAAATTATGTCATCATTTCCTCAGCGTCAAGTTGTTCAAAACCTCTGAGTTTGAACACAAAAGAAGATATTTTGAAGAATGTTGGTGACCAAACAGCCATTGACTTCCATAGTATGAGCTATGAAAGTCAATGGGGCCCATCAGTAAATTATTTTTAATTTTTGAGTGAACTTTCCCTTTAACCACTGTAATAGAAAAGGTTCTATAGAAGCTTGAAGGGATAGTTCACCCAAAAATGAAAATTACCCCATAATTTACTCACCTTTAAGCCTTCCTAGGTGTATATGACATTCTTCTTTCAGACGAACACAATCTGAGATTTTGAAGCCCAAAAAAGTGCATCCATCCATGATAAAAGTAATACATACTAGAATAACTAGCTACCGACAGACAGCCTACACAACTCGAGTCAACTTACACCAAAAGAGTAACACTTAATGCGAAGTATGACATAGGATTGGGTAACGTAAGCTTGACAATGCGTGCGGCCGTCAGTCTGAAGTAGCTTTTTTTGTTGACAAAGTTATAAATATGGATTTATTTTTTTATACAAATGCATCGCTTAACTTCAGAAGGCCTTTATTAACCCCATGGAGTCGTATGGATTACTTTTGTCTTGGATGGATGCACTTTTTTTGGGCTTTAAAATCTCATCCTCTATTCAATGCCATTATAAAGCTTGGAAGAGCCATACATTTTTTTAATATAACTCCGATTGTGTTCGTCTGAAAGAAGAAAGTCATATACACCTAGGAAGGCTTGAGGGTGGGTAAATCATGGGCTAATTTTCTTTTTTGGGGGAACAATCCCTTTAAAGAATTATGTCAGACGCATATTTAGAAAATTTCAAAATAAAAATTTCTAAGGAGATAGATCATTTTATGGAATTTTTATGTTGTTTTAATTCATTTTAATTTTAGGTATTGTTTTACGAATTAAACAGCTTTATAACTATACTTTTTTTAAATAACCTGTTAAACAATTACAATATATAATTAAACTATTATATAAATATATAAAACTGTATGTTGTGAAATAGTATTATCATTTAATAGAACTGCTTTATATTGTAACATATTGTAAATTATTATTTATTCATGCGATTCAGAGCTGAATTTTGTTAGCATTATTAGTCCAGTGTTTAGTGTCACGTGATCCTTTAGAAATCATTCCAATACGACGATTTGCTTCTCAAGAAACATTCGAAACAAGATGAACTTCAAGAAACACGATGAACTTCCCGCAACCCCGTTCACAAAGCAAGCACATATCAGTGAAATTCTACGAGGGTCACAGAGGTAAATGTATTTGTTGCATCTTTATTTAGCATAGAAACCCCCCCAAAACAGCTTTTTAAATCAGATGTGGTGTGCGTGTCGCGGTTCGTGTCGAGTGTTTGAGCGCGCGATTGAAGAGTCTTCGTGTTTGATTCTTCAACAGAATGTTTTATCAAACCCGTGAGCTCATCAGGAGGAGAAGCGTCGACGCTCTTTGATGTCGCACGTATCATGACAACGCTGTGCGGGGACGCCGAGCGAGCGACGTAAATAATAGATCTGAAATACGGCTGCTTTAATATACAGAGAGCTTTAATATAGGCGCGTTCGCAGTGCTGTGCCGTCCTGAGAGAGTTTCAGTGTCTGATGCCGAACGGTTTGATGAGGCAGATGTGAGTGGAGGAACCCTTGTTAGCGAGAGTTTTGAGCTGTTTGTTTATTATGGGATGGTAAGATCAGGTCAAAGGGCAGCTGAGCTCTTCAGAAATGTCTTAAAATCGAGCAAGCATGTAAATAATAATCCCACCAGAGATTTTATCTGAAAGTAGGCTAGCAACACTATATTAAAGATATAGTTCACCCCAAAATGAAAATTATGTCATTAATTACTGACCCTTGTGTCATTCCAAACTCGTAAAACTTTATTTTTGATGAAATTGAGAACTTTCTGTCCCTCCATTGACAGCTATGCAACTACGTTGACGCATCAAAAAGTTCATAAAGAGATCGTAAAACTAATATGAATTGAGCGATTTAGTCAAAAATTTCTGAAGAGATTCAATCGCTTTATATCAACAGATTGAATTTAGGCTTTTATTCGCAAATAAATATTAATCAACACAGGTAAACAGAAGCGAGTTCGCTTGACGTGTTACGCAGCACGTTTGAGCTTCTGCAAGAACCAATGAGGTTCATTCTCGTGTTACGCATTAGGGCTGAACGATACATCGAATTTTCATCGTCATCGCGATATGAACTCCCGCGATGAACACATCGCAACAGACAGCCTGACACGATGAATAATGCCTGGTTCAGATTAGCACTAACTTACACGTTTTTGACTCCTAAAATCTTGTCGTGGACAAGAAACATGTCAGACTACACGTTGCTTTCCGACCAGTCATCGCGTGCCGTCACACACACACATTCACTCGCACGCACGCACAGACACACACACTCACTGTCCCTCGCTCACTCACACACACACACACACACGCTCACTGGCGCACACACACACTCGCTGTTGCACTCACGTCTCGCCTCGCTCACATATTCAACCCGTCGTGGAGGACCGTTAAAGAATTAAACATGCTATAGTCTTTCTGTCGTGAAGCATCGCAGACGCGACGTAGGTTGTCGCCCACTATGACACACTATACGAGATGAAACGATCGAATCTTGCGTCCAGACGCCCGTTGTCATGATAACGAATCTCCACGACACCCATACGTCAAACGGATCGTGCCAAAATCGCGTTAAAATCGTGTATTCTGAACCAGGCAGGTAATAAACGTTTGACCTATCACGCAAAGAACCTATTAAAGCACTAAGACATGGGAACAGTGTAGTTAACAATCACATTTATCGCAAGTCATATTGTCATCGCAATATTAAACAATGTTATCGCACATCGCAGCTTTTCCTCATATCGTGCAGCCCTATTACGCATCACGTTTGAGCTTCTGCTAGAACCAATGAGGTTCATTCTCGTGTTACGCATCACGTTTGAGCTTCTGCAAGATCCAATGAGGTTCATTCTCGTGTTACGCATCACGTTTGAGCTTCAGCAAGAACCAATGAGGTTCATTCTTGTGTTACGCAGCACGTTTATGCTTCTGCAAGATCCAATGAGGTTCATTCTCGTGTTACGCATCACGTTTGAGCTTCTGCTAGAACCAATGAGGTTCATTCTCGTGTTACGCATCACGTTTGAGCTTCTGCTAGACCCAATGAGGTTCATTCTCGTGTAACGCATCACGTTTGAGCTTCTGCAAGAACCAATGAGGTTCATTCTCGTGTTACGCAGCAGTGAATCAGTTCTTCTATTATGCAGTATACACTATGAAGTGTGCAGTATGCAGTGCACTTGTATCAATCAGGTTTCTCTCTGGCTGAAATCATTTGCAGTGTCATCTCAATCATTAACATGAACAATATTAATCTGATAATGCATGCTGTAAGTTCAGGACGTCATACTGCCTCGTGAGTTTGGAGGTTGTGCGAGGAGCGGGAGGCCTTCATAGCGCCAGAGAGAGAGAGAGAGAGAGAGAGAGAGAGACACACACGAGTCATTAGGATTATAAATAGCGTGTGTCATGTCTGCCATCGTTTCAATCATGACTTAATGGGGTGAAACCCGAGGACGAGCGTCGCTGACAAACACACACTCTTGCAAAGCATGGTGGAGTGACATCATCTGAAGAAAGATCCATCATGAAGTAAACAACAGCACGTCGCTCAGAAAGAGATCTTCCTGAAAGCCCAGCGGGAAGGATCTCGTGAAACCGCCATCATTGAGACTCGATTATCTGATTTAATATCCTTAATTCAAGGTTTGATTAAACTGAAGAGTGTGCCGCTGACCTCACACAATCCCTGCTGGTCTTCTTGACAGCAGACAGTCTCAGTTTCTCCACTCTGAGCTTCTGCACTGATATTTTACAACTATTTATGTACTTTTAGCATTTTTATTAATCAACTTTACCTAATTACCAAGGCAACATTTCAAATATTTGTTTAATATATTATTCATTTTATAAAAAAAAAAATTTCATTGTTACTTTTTTTGACATTTTATTGTTTTTGTCATTTTTATTAGTTTTTGTTTTTAAACATTTTTTAAAATATTGTTTTTAAATACTACTTAAAATAATTGTTTTTATTTATTTCCCATGAGTTATGTATATGTACTATTATCATTTTTTATTTTAATATTCAGCAGTTTTTGTTCTGTGCTTTTGTCATTTTTATTAGTATTCTAATTTTCTAACTTTCATTATTTATTAGTTGTTAGTTATTATTTATTTTCAGTTGGTCATTTTAGTTCTTCTACTTGAACTTACAGTCCATTGCCAGATCAGCATTTCTAATTTTCGTTTAGTTTAAGTTTTCCATATAGTATTTATATTTTATTTTATTTCAGCTTTATTTCAATAAACAAAAATGTTTTAGTTGTTTTATTTATTTATTTTAAGTTGATAAGTAAATTCAGTGCTTCAACTGTTATGTTAAAAAATGACTAATAGTTTTAGTTGTGCAGACTGACCTCTGATGACCCCTGATGACCTGCAGGTGGCTTTTTTAATAATCATTTGAAACTTAGCATCTGGCAGCTTCAGTAGTAATGAAAATAGTTATCTTGATATCTGTCATGGAAATGTTTAAACCTTAATTAAACAATTGAATAATCAATTAAAAAGGAATGTATACTGTATGATATTACGCTGTACCCACATTGGACCAGCGGTTTGTTTAAAATAAATAGATCGATGGATGATTCGGCTGCGGCGCCATCTTCTGGTCAGAAGTGGGAATCCATTGAGTGCACGACTCTCACAGTGCATTATGGGTATTCTCTAGCCGTTGAGCGTACATCAGTTGTACACTCGTTATGGCGGTGCATTGTGGGATTGAATAAGTGCAGGCAATAACGTCTACTATGGTTTCGGATAGGCCTACCACTACAAATTGCATACTGCTCTATTTAGCGGGCGATTTCGAACACAGCCAATGAGTGATAGATCATGCTGTGTAGCCCCGCCCACAGTGAAATCTCATTGGCTCAAACTCCGGCTCCTTACTGTATGCTGAACATCACGGTCTGATTGTTGCTTCATTATCACTTTAGTGAGTTTGAATTTAGCGTTGATAGGATGAAGTATATCATGTGACCTGGAGCAGATCTCAGTTTCAGTCAAATATTAACAACCTCATAACCAAATATTAATCGTAAGCAAATCTATTTTGTGAATTTCTGGCTTCTTCAGACCTATTGTGTGTGTGATTGAGTGCAAGTTTGGTTGCTTAAATGTTTGTTTTCGTTCCTGTTTTACATGCTGTTAATGTCTTTTGAATTATTGATGAGGTTCAAACGCTCTTCGCATGATTATGTGTGACTTATGCAGATCAGATGGGATCAAATCTCCATGACGCACTGCATCTCTGATCCGAACACGCGCTCACGAAGGCAGGTGAGCCGTGCGGATCTGAAATGCATCATGAAGAGTTAGTGAGCCGCTTTCAGAGCCGTGGCTAAAGATCTGGTGACGAAAGGCACACTTTTCCCTGGTAAAATGTGCCTTAAAAAATGCAATAGTGCTGCAAGTTAATTTGCATTTTAAAGCATTTGTCCAACGATAAACACCTGACAGCTCTTTTCACTCAGTCTCTCCACCCATCTGTGCTTTGGTGACTCTGGAATTGGTGTTAAATCAGGATTTTTTCGGTTTTTGTTGTTGTTGCCGGTGGTGCAGAGGAGGGGAGGAACCTACCGCACGCATGGGCGGCAGAAAATTGCATAATCCGTGCTGTGTGTGTGTGTGTGTGTGTGTGTGTGTGTGTGTGTGGGTGTTTTCCTGGCCCAAAACATCACAGAGAGAGCAGCATGACTCCGGAGAGGAGGAAAACCCGTCCCACACTCCTCTCTCCTTTAATCTGTCTTTCTCTCTCTCCTCCATCAGACACCTCTCATCATTTCGGCTCATAAATTGTAAAATATATAGTTACAGCTAGGGCTGCACGATTTTGAGAAAAAACCTAATTGCGGTTTTTCTGACAAATATTGCGATTGCGGTGCGATTTTCGATTTTTGCGTTCGATACTTTTAAGTGCATAAAACCTAAAATTATGAATAAAATGTGTTTCTTCGACACAGAGGGTTAAATAAACTACATACATAGTGATTGAGGTAATGAGATTGTTTGATGCTTCGTGATTATTAAGGCTACCTGAACCAAAATACCAAAGAATAAGAAGACATAATGGAAATTTAACTTAAACACTTGGTCATTTGTTTCTAAATTCTTTAACACTGAAAAATAGAAAATGAATTCTTTGATGCGATAAAGGTTAATCGTGCAGCCCTAGTTACAGCTACACTAAAAGCTTTGGTGAATTATTTGATGAAAAATACAGAAAATGTAAAATTAAATAAAAACAGAAACATTATTACCAGGGTGCGATTTGTGAAAAAAACAGAGGGGGGGATGTTTTGAAACATTTTTATTCATAAAAATAGATCATGAGAACATGAACTTCATCACTGCATTTGGAGGAATTGTAAAATCTTTTTTCTTATTAACTGGAGTAGCCTAATGGTGCGTTCACACCGGACGCGAATAGCGCGTCAGGGGCGAGTGATTTCAATGTTAAGTCAATGCAAAGACGCGTTACGCGCGTAAACCGCGTGTAACGCGTCTTTGCATTGACTTAACATTGAAATCACTCGCGCCTGACGCGCTATTCGCGTCCGGTGTGAACGCACCATAACGCAATATTTTTACTCTAATAGCTTATCTTTCCCCACACATATGAACTGTGATCATGCAGTAGCGTTAACTTTACATCGCGATCAGTGTTGTGCATGAACGCGTTCATATTTTCGCCGAACGCTGAACTGAACGAATCACTTTTCATACAATGAACGTGAACGAGAGCGGCGCTCTGGCAGGAATGAGCAGCACGCGCAGTTCACGTTCACGCTCATTTGAAAAGTCAGGTTTTACCAGGGCTTAATCCGACATTGGATCCGGAACCTTTTTTATTGGATCCGGCACCTCCTGTGTCACTAAAATTAATTGCCTAAATGAAAAAAAAAATTACTGTTTGTGTAGCCTAGTGTTCAATGTTTGTGACACATGACTTGCGCGCTTGTTGTACGAGTTGAGATTGCTGTTAGCCTCGATCGTTTCACTCAGGGGAAAAATGTCAAAAAGACAAGAAAGTTTGCTTAACTTTTTCAAATACGCTGGACAGTCAGATCCCAAACAAGCAAAAATCGTTTCCGCTGATCAAAAAGGAGACCACGGTGGACACAGTAGCCTAGTATCGATATCTCGTTATTTCGACATAAATAAGGGAACATTCTAATCTGCATTAAGCCACATTAAGCGTTCTTCTAGCCTAATGGCTTTCTATGGGAGGAAAATGCTTAACCGTTCATATTATGGGCTTATCTGATTTTTTGTACATAGCATAGCCTATTTGTTAGGATTTTAGTATCATAATGATTAGGCTAATAAATGCACGCACAATTATCCTTGAACTTGATTTGAACAAATGCCTTTCAACTTGTGTGTGCAAAATTCAGAATTAAATTAATGTGCAGAAATTTGTACAAATAGAGAGTAGGCTATGTATAGGCCTACTACTGTTGTAGCCATTAAAAAAGTGCTTTTTATATTTGTTACAATATTATAATTTTTTTTTTTTTTTTATTGATTTCCATTTGATTTATGAAAAGTGAACAGCACGACCGAGTAAGATAGGATGCGCAATATGAGACATGGAGCGGGTCACCGTTGAAGTTGAAGTTGTAGAAAGCCTTTCTTTAAAGTGAATTTCGTTTTGTATAAATTGTATCTTAATTTTAATCAATTTTTCATCAACCAATTGCCTGAATTTAATGAATAGGCCGACGAAACAAACATAACGGAGGCGCCCGCGCGCTCACTTGCATTGCACGTGAACTAGAGCACATCCTAACTTAACGAAACTCAGTGTATGCCTCACACAGACATGACAAATACATCAAATACACAAAGCTTGAAATGTCTTAAAAACGAAATAATTCAAAACGAAAAAAGAAAAAGGCTCTGATTATGTAGGCTACTCGATTATTAGGCTTATGTGCATTTCTCTCTATAAGCGCGTTCACACGGAGATGGCGATCGTCAACTTCATCTTTGCAGCCGAGTCGACACTTTTAGAGAAAACACTTGTTTATTAATAAAAATTAATACATGCGTCACCGGATTTACAGATGGACGCACACATATTATTTCGAAATAACGAGATATTATGTTGAAATAACATTATTATTAATAATAGCCACATCCTTGTTAAAAGAATTTAACAAATGAACGTGAACTAGTTCATTTTTAGATATGAGAACTTAGTTCATTTAAAAAAATCATCTGTGTGAACTGAACTTTGAGCTAGTTCTTTTTAAGTAGGCTATGAACTGGCACAACACTGATCGCGATGCTGAGCTACAGTGAAATGATAGAAAAGACATGATCTGTGTTAGCAATTCGCCTCATTCGCGCAAACTGGATGCGCGAATGAGGCTTGCGTCTACCGCGCCGCGCTAAACACCGCGCCGCAGGACCTCTAGACGCGCGTTACATTGACTTAACATTGAAATCACTCGCGCCAGACGCTCAAGAGTGAGTAATCATTTTAAAATAAAATTGACTTTAATCAAACCACGGATCCGTGAAAATTTTGTGATCCGTCTCGCCACTAGTGTAGTAGCATGATCACTTTGAGGGGGGGATAAATTTATCCCCACCGGGGATACAAATAATTAAGCAGAGGCAGGGATACATTGACCAGAAAGGGGGAAATCCCACGCATCCCCCCCGGCAAATCGCACCCTGATTATTACCATTTAAAGGGATAGTTCACTTTAAAATTAAAATTCTGTCATCATTTACTCACCCTCAAGTTGTTTCAAACCTGTATTCATTTATTTCTTCTGCTGAACACAAAGAAAGATATTTTGAAGAATGTAGGTAACCAAACAGTAGTCTGTACCCATTGACTTCCATAGTATTTTTTTTTCCTACTATGGAAGTCAATGGGTACAGACTACTGTTTGGTTACTGACATTCTTCAAAATATCTTTCTTTGTGTTCAGCAGAAGAAATAAATTAATACAGGTTTGAAACAACTTGAGGGTGAGTAAATGATGACAGAATTTTAATTTTAAAGTGAACTATCCCTTTAAAAGAAGTGTTTTCTATGCGAATATATTATGCTAAAATATAATTTATTCCTGTGATCGAAAGCTGGATTTTCAGCATCATTACTTCAGTCTTCAGTGTCACATGATCCTTCAGAAATCATAATTAGTGTGACCTTCCGCTCCAAACGCACATAAGAAATTTAGTTTAGTTTTGTTAACTTGGACTAATACAGGATCTAAAGGTCACAGATTGACTTCTTGAATCAATACAAAGACTATAAACTTAATCTGGTTGATGTGCAGTGTTGGGGAAAGTGGAGTAGATGGTATGTTTTAGCATTTTGAATGTTTTATTTATGTATTATCATTTAATGAAACTTATCATTAAAATGTACTTTGTAAACAATCTGTTACATTTACTGTAAAAAAAACTGGCAGTCGTGGGTTGGCAGAAATTTACCGTAGCAACATTTTAGATTTTACAGACTTAAGTTAAATTTACAGTAAAAAACGTATTTCATAATCCGATATATTGTTGATTTACCAATCAATTTAAGTTTTTTTCACTGTAAATTTTACAACTTTTTCACTTCAAAAAACTGTAAATTTAATGGTATTTTACTGTAAAATTACATTACATGTACGGTTAGATCTATCACAGTTATTTACCGTATATATTACAAAAACTTTCTGTTAACCGTTTAACAGTTTTCCACCCTCTTTTACCGTTAAAATCACGATAATTTTTTACAATGTATTGAAAGCAGCAGCCCTAAAGGTCATGTCCGTTGCAAAGTTTAAATTAAACATTTAAAATGCTAAATGTCTAGTATGATCTCACCTTTAATAACTTTTAACAGATGGATTTACACCAAATGCAAGTAAAAACAAGCTAAAAAACACTAATTTATATAACTAAGTGGAAAACGAACGGATGGTTTCATAATAATGTAGCTTCACCAAAAACAAGCTATACATTTTCCAACAAGTTTACATTCCAAAAAAAGTTTAAGCATGTTTTTTTTAGCTATAAAAAACCCCCTCAAATGATTCAGGTGAATCTTTTTTGTGAACTGACTCATTGAACCGTCTGAACGAACTGTTCAGAAAATCTACTTGACAGTAAGGCTACGTTCACACTTAGCGTCTTTTTTCAAACTGCCAGCGTCTGTTCTACATTAGAACCCTATGGAGTAAACCGTTTTTTCAAAAAAGTCCTGAGCGCTTTTTTAAACGCCACCGCCGGCGTCTTTTTCTGCAGCTCAGAGCGTCTTTTAAAGTTGAAAAAAGTTTAACTTTTCTGAAAAGAACGCCCTACGTCAAGCGCCTTTTTGACAGCTGACCAATGACAAGCGAGTAGCGAGACCTGTCGTTTCCATAACAACAAGAAAAATGGACACGGTGCCGGTAGAAAAACTAATCGTCCTTGTTTCGGAGCACAAAGAGCTGTTTGATATGAGTACACAACTCTATCATAACATACATCACAAAGAGGCTGTGTGGGCACACTACTGTTGCAGCTGTTGTTATAGCAACAAAAGACGCGCTCGGCTGCTATTTGTAACCGAACGCGCAGCGTTTTTTTTTTTTTGCTAAAAAAACGCCGTTGTTAACTTTTTTTTGTCAAAAAAGACGCTAAGTGTGAACGTAGCCTGAATCTGCATGTGCAATTTTACTGCTATATATGCACAAAAGAAAACGTGTTTTGTTTCTGGTAAAGATATATTTGATGAATGTTAATAAATCTCACTAGTTTTAGTTATTTACTTCTCCGCGTCTGAAAGGGAAGATGAAATCAGGGCAAGTGAAGTAAAAGGAAGCGTAAGCTGAAAGACAAGTAGAGGAGAAAGCATGAGAGAGGTCAAACTCACGGTGTGTGTTCAACCCCACTAGAAAGAGCTTTTACTTGACTTTGCACCCTACCTGCGGGTTTCCGTCTCTCACACACACACACGCACACACCTCGTTCTCTGACAAACACTCTGATGTTTAATTCATTTCTCCTCCACGCCGGAGGACATTCATAACAGCACAGGAAGAAAAGATGGAAAAGAGAATGTGAGAAACATTGTTGACGTGACTGCAGGAGGTTTACGGGGACACAAACACCTGATGTGATGCTCAAAAAAACTGTTTCTTGTTGTGTTGTCACACTAAAGCTTGTGTCTTGAGTTTCACTATGTTATGGTCTTGCATTTCATTGAAAAAAAAGGTATTTGCATCGTGCTGTCAATACCAAGTTCATGAGTTTGATACCCAGGCAATGCATGAACTGATAAATCTTTATGGAAGCCGTTTTGGATGAAAGTGTCTCCGAAATGCGTGAATGCGAATGACAAAGTTGGTGAGTTGAAGGTTAAGTGATCTTGAAGGAGATCTTTGCTGTGTCTTTGATGTGACAAAGGGGTCACTTTGACCCGAAACTGTTTTTTTTTAAACAATTAAAAAATGTAGTGTTCATCAGAGGGGTCCAAGACCCTAAGACATTTTTTTCACACGAATACACCAAAAAAATGTTTTGAATGGATTCAAGGAATTGTGTGGTTAAAACGGTAACAAATCCTTCTCTCGAGGGTCAAATCGACCCCCATAGGAGTGAATGGAATACGAGAAATGCTTCAGTACACATAGAAAAACTTAAAAATGCTCAAAATTCAAACTAAAAATGCTAAAACGTCACCCAAAAATTTATTTTATAATGTCTATATTTGGATTTGTATGGAAGCTTGTTTCTGCCACAGAATAAAACATAAAAAAAAAAATTGATTTTTTTATCTCACAATTGCGAGTTTACATCTCGCAATTCTGACTTTATTTCTAAGAATTGCGAGATATAGAGTCAGAATTGCGTGAAATAAAGTTGCAATTGTGTGTTATAAAGTCAGAATTGCGAGATATATAGTCAGAATTGCGTGAAATAGTCGCAATTGCGTGTTATAAAGTCAGGATTTTGACATCTTTTCTGACATCTTTTCTGAGGATTGTGAGATATAAAGAGATATAAATTCTAAGAAAAAATTGCGACTTTATATCATTTAATTGCAACTTTATATCATGCAATTCTGACTTTATATCTCACAATTGCGTATTATAAAGTCAAAATTGCGAAATATATAGACATAAAAAAGTCAGAATTTCAAGTATATTTCTCGCAATTGCGAGTTTATATCTCATAATTCTGACTTAATAACACACAATTGTGACTTTATATCACGCAATTCTTACTTCATAACCTGCAATTGCGACTTTATATCATGCGATTCTGAGATAAAAAGTCAGAATTGCGAGATGTAAACTCGCAATTGTGAGAAAAAAAGTCGCAATTAACTTTTTTATGTTGCACTCTGTGGTGGAAATAAGCTTCCATAGATTTGAATGCATACTGAAGAGAAATGAGTTTAGGACCCAGGGGAACTGCTCAATTGCTCCATATAGCGCTATACGGCCATCTAGTGGCTAGAGTGAAATATCATGCTATATTTATTTTTTCCACAAGAGGTCGGCAAAGACACCCAATGTAAGATATTTTAAGCTGAATTAAAGCAAAAAATTGTGAGTTATTTAGAATTTAAGTTGAAAGGAATGTGCTTAAATTACTATTTATTGATCATTTATTGATAAAATCTAGTCATTTAAAGGTAAATAAAATAAAAACTCTCCAAAACATAATATTGCATTAAAAATAGAAAAAAAAAATATTATCAAAATGAAATAAAATAAGCTTTCTGGGCAAAAAATTAAATAAATAATTACCGTATAATTTTTACTGCATTTGTGACCCGAATTGTTCCAAAGTGCGAGGGAAGGATGGAGGATAAAGCTTGTGCATGTGGATGATCTGAAGTCATTGGTTTGCATGATGTTAAAGTGTCCTGTTGCTCCACAAGCGTCACGATCGGTTACAGAACAGCACTCCTGTAATCGCTCCGCTCTCGTTTGGGTGACCGTAAACCTGGAAACACATCTGGGAGTGTATTTAATGGCTGTTCTTGTTAAGGTGGTCCATGTCAAACTGCTTATCAGATGTGTGTGGATTTATTGTTCTTCCTCTTCCTGTTGCTCTCTCTCAGATCTCAGACGGGGTTAGTCACCTTGGTGTTGTGTTAACTCAGTATTGAGTGTTCGGTGACTGAGACGTGTCAGTCCTGAAAGGAGGCTTCAGAAAACAACACACTGGATTGCTTTTAAACGGGTCATGGCATAAATGTTTTTTTAACTTTTCCCCCCTGAAGCCCACTTATGATGCTAGTCAAGGTTTTTAAGTGAAAAACTATTTTCTTTCATCAGTCAAATTAAACTGCTTTGCTGCTATGTTTATAATACTTCTGTTTAAACACCTGTATTGTAATAGGCTACAGTGAATTTTTACGCATGCGTTATAGGTTTGCTTTCTATAAAAACTTGTGTCCGCCACAGAATAAATCATTTTAAAAGATAATTGCGTCTTTTTATCTCACAATTGCGAGTTTACATCTCGCAATTCTGACTTTATACACTCTAAAAAATGCTGGGTTGTTTCAACCCATCTTTGGGTCAAATATGGACAAACCCAGCCGTTGGGTAAAATTTTTCAATTACATTTTTAGCCCAACGTTTGGGTTTGTCCATATTTTACCCAAAATTGGGTTGAAACAACCCAGCATTTTTTAGAGTGTAACACGCAATAGCGAGTTTGTCTCTCGCATCGTTTCTCAGAATTGTGAGATGTAAAGTCACAATTGCGAGTTATAAAGTTCAGTTCTAAGGAAAAAAATACTTTTTTCCTCAGAATTGCGAGTTTATCTCACATTTCTGACTTTATAACACACAATTGACCCTTCGCAGGGAGCTTGATTGACAGGTGATCTGACTAATCATACTTCGCCATCTGCCATTTTGTCCGACAAAACAGTCAGGAGAGTTAGTATATTAACATGGGAGGATTTGAACTTGAGAAGCGGAGTGTACTGACGTCTTTCCGCCGTTAAAACAACATTCCTTCTGATGTTTATTCATGTTTATTTGATGCTATAAATGAACTAGAAGGAAGAGATGATCGGTTCACGAGCAGCTTTAACTGATGCTCTACAGCGATCTGTCACACACATTAAAGAGCCACAAAACGGTATTTATTGTTTAAATTTCTTTTTAAAAATTACCAAATTTGAAAGGTGAGGCTTTGTTTAATATGTTTAATATCAAAAGTAACCGAAAAGTAACCTGGTCTGTCCTGTATGTCAGTGTGATCATGCAATTCTGACTATATCTCCCAGTTGCGTGTTATAAAGTCAGAATTGCGAGGTATAAACATGCAATTCTGCAAACATGCAAAACATGCAGTTTATTTCTCGCAATTGCGAGTTTATATTGCCACTTTATATCACGCAATTCTGACTTTATAACTTGCAATTGCGAATTTATAGACTCTATAGTCAGAATTGCGTTTTTTTATTTTTTCTTTATTCTGTGGCGGAAACAAGCATCCATAGCTTTTGGATCAAATGTCGTTTTCAGCTTCTTTTCTTGAGCCATTTACCCAGTTAACACATATTCCCGGTTACTGGCCCACTAACTATTGTTTTCATATAAACATAGTAACATGAGCAAGATTTACTGACCAAATATAGTTCCTTTTTGTCCAATTCACAGAAACGAGGAGCCGTTTGACATTTTATGCATGCATGAAGTGTGAAGCCGAATGCATTGGTCTGTGTGTGCTTTGTATCCGTGCACAGGTGGGTATTTGCGTCTCCAATCAGGTTTAATCTTTTATATGAATTGTATGTTTTGAATGTGGAATTAGTGTGGGATTATCTTTCTCACAGGTGTTTAGCACCTGAGTTTCATGATCATCTCAGATTCATCCTAAATCTCATCAAATAGAAAATTAAAAGCAATCACATCATGCATGACAAGCCATTCGATCAGAATATTAGCAGGAGTCAGCTTTTGTCTGTGTGTAATTAAATATCTTTTTAAAATGTCTTAAGATATTAAAGGAGAACTCCGGTGCAAAATGAACCTTTGGTCTAATTACACATTGTTACCTAGTCAACCGTTATCTGAGATTTGTTTTCATGATTATAAAAAATAAACATCTCTTTCTAAACGTATTATGACAATCAGAAGATTATAAATGCTTAGATTGCAGATTTACTTTAATACCATTACATCATTTTCAAATGGATGGATGGATGGATGGATGGATGAATGAATGAATGAATGAATGAATGAATGAATGAATGAATGAATGAATGAATGAATGAATGAATGAATGAATGGATGGATGGATGGATGGATGGATGGATCGAACTTTCGTACAGGGTTAAGAACTAGTTCTAATGTGGCCATTGTGGACATAATTTCAACATCATTTATGGTCTCATTTAGACATAATTTACTGTTTCTGGACCAAATAAACACTCTCAGGATGCACGAAATAAAAAATCATGTTTATTTCAATGCAATTTCCTTTTGTAATTGCAAAGCAACTCACGGACAGTTTGTGTTTGTCCAAAAAATCATGAACATAAAAGACACATCTGTAAATCACACATCTTTGGATCATGAGAGAAACCAGATCTGAAGGAAAGACTTTCTGGCTCAGAGACTTGTGCTGCCCTTAATCACAGACATAAAATACAGATACTTTGACTATTGCTGTCAGATGTTCTTAGTGAGAATTAACAAAGGTTTAGATGTTGATAATTGTTTCATTTGAAGTGTCACCATTGTGGTGATCAGTGTTTGCTTTAGCTGGGCTCTTGGTCCCCTTTCTTTTTACTTTAGCTTTTCTTTGGCTGCTGTAACTGTGTGTTTCTACAACACAATTGTTGTGGCAGAGAAAGCCAAGAATAAGTAAGATCAGCTGTTATCAGCTTCATGTTGATGATGAAAAACAAGCATCTAATGTTGTCGGATGCTTTGGCATTTATAGCCGCCCATCTTGTGGAACTGCAATATTGGTACCAATAGCATTACAATTTTCACTTATTTAGAGGTGGATACAAATTATGTGCACACAATGTTTTGAGCAAATGTATCATGTAGTCACACACAGACATCAAGATTTTGCATATGATTCACAACAATGGTGACAATAAAAAAAAAAGGACAGAGGGAGATTGACCGTCATCTTGAACTTCTTCCATTTTCTAATAATTACGCCAACAGTTGTGGCCTTCTCACCTTCTGCTTGCCTATTGTCCTGTAGCCCGTCCCAGCCTTGTGCAGGTCTACAGTTTTATTCCTGATGTTCTTACACAGCTCTCTGGTCTTGGCCATTGTGGAGAGTCTGTTTGATTGAGTGTGTGGACAGGTGTCTTTTACACAGGTGACGAGTTCAAACAGGTGCAGTTAATACAGGTCATGAGTGGAGAACAGGAGGGCTTCTTAAAGAAAAACTAACAGGTCTGTGAGAGCCAGAATTATTGCTGGTTGGTAGTAGGGGTCGAACGACTTCAGATTTTTTGAAGTCGACTGTTATGACATCAAAGTCGAGTCGACGTCGACTAGTCACTGACGCCATTCATAAAAACACAAGAGATGGGACTGCTTTGCAACATGCCACAATTTGCAATTTATTAGCAGAAAATGATACAGATGCTGAGAGACAGCTCATAATATGTTGCAACTTAACGGTAACAATGCAACAATAACTCCCGTTTTAGTGGGGGGGAAAATTATTGATGCAAAATTATTATGTTGGCATAACAATGCCATTTACACAAGATAGGCTGTAAGCCTTCTCACTGTCACAGCCCTGCTCATTCACAGTTTTTACTTTTCGATCATGGTTTGCATGTTTAGTGAAGTTTCTAATTGACCGTTCGCCAAGACCTGCTCCCTTTAGTTACTGTTGCTATGTCCAACGTATTGAAATATACATCGCGAAGCAGAGAGGACACTGACAACGCGCTGACAGACAGGACAGAGCATGTTACTTTTAATGTGAAACTTTCATATTTGGTCATTTTATAAAGAAATTTAATCAATAAATACCGTTTTGTGGCTCTTTAATGTGTTTGTCAGATCGCAGTAGAGCATCAGTTAAAGCTGCTCGTGAACCGATCATCTCTTCCTTCTAGTTCATTTATAGCATCAAATAAACATGAATGAACATCAGAAGGAATGTTGTTTTAACCGCGGAAAGGCGTCAGTACACTCCGCTTTTCAAGTTCAAATCCTCCCATGTTAATATACTAACTCTCCTGACTGCTTTGTCGGACAGAAATGGCTGATTCGGCGGATGGCGGATTATGATTGATCAGATTGCCTGTCAATCAAACTCCCTGCGAAGGGTCAATTGACTGCTGTCGAGATGATTTGCATTCC
This sequence comes from Phoxinus phoxinus, assembly GCF_949152265.1. Taxonomy (NCBI): domain Eukaryota; kingdom Metazoa; phylum Chordata; class Actinopteri; order Cypriniformes; family Leuciscidae; genus Phoxinus; species Phoxinus phoxinus. The sequence goes on along the minus strand of NC_136876.1, from coordinate 13,265,541 downwards.
TCACCTAACGTTAGGATGCCTTTTTTTGACGAGTGTGCGTTGCACTTGCTCTTTTGTTCTACTTCAGGACAGACTTACTTTGCAAGTGACATTTTGACATTACAAGCTTCATCTTTAGTGAAGTATTTCCACACGCTTGATGGTGACAATCATAGTGTCACATGATCAACGTGACTAGTCGACGTCAAGCTTAAAGCATCACGGCATCGACTAGTTGGTTCAACCCCTAGTTGGTAGGTGATCCAATACTTATGTCATGCAATAAAATTCAAATTACGCATTTAAAAATCATACAATGTGATTTTCTGGATTTTTGTTTTAGATTCCATCTCACAGTTGAAGTGTAATTACAGACCTCTACATGCTTTGTAAGTAGGAAAACCTGCAAATACTTATTCTCCTCACTGTGGATGGATGGATGGATGAATGGATGAATGGATGGATGGATGGATGGATGGATGGATGGATGTGGATGGATGTAAATGGATGGATGGATGGATGGATGGATGTGGATGGATGTAAATGGATGGATAGATGGATGGATGGATGGATGGATGGATGGATGGATGGATGGATGGATGGATGGATGGATGGATGGATGGAGATGGATGGATGGATGTAGATGGATGTAGATAGATGGATGGATGGATGTCAACAGGGGTCATTTTTGACGAGAAATGTCTGAGTTCATCTTGAGATTACTGATGTGTTCATGATCATTGTGGAGAAGATTTGGAAAGCCTGTGAAGGAGTTTTTTTTTAATCCTCTCTTTTTAGTCTCATGCCTGACTAAGATCTAAGAGATCTCAGTTGTGACTCTTGTCCTCTGAAGAGCTGCTCTCACTCAGGTCCTTGTGCCTGATCACGACCAGCGGAGGGTCGCGTGTCCCGCGGTGTGTAGGTGAAGTTGTCCTTTTGTACGAGCATTTCTCCCGCTCTGCCCCTCATTGTCCGGGGCTGTTATTATCTGTCCCGCGGTTCCTCTCATTCATTCCAAAATGCCACTCTCTACCGTTCCGAGTTCCGGTATCCATGGAAACTCGGAGCATTGAAAGTTCCATGTCATTTTATGACCTCCCACAAGCACACACACATTGGTAATATCATCTCATGCTATGTCTCTCTCTCTCCCTCTCTCTCCCTCTCTCTCTCTCTCTCTCTCTCTCTCTCTTTCTCTCTCTCTCTCTCTCTCTCTCTCTCTCTCTCTCTCTCTCTCTCTCTCTCTCTCTCTCTCTCTCTCTCTCTCTCTCTCTCTCTGTAGAGAACAGAGGGAAACTTTAAATATTTCATTCATCCTGGAGAGCTTTTGAAAAATCATTTCTAATTAAGAGTAGTAGCTACACCTCAAAATTTACCAAAAATATGAATGAAAAGATTCTGCTTCAAAAGAATTTGGCATTTTGAAGTGCGGCAGCATTAATTCCCAGAGTTCTTCATTCAAGGAGGAATCTCAAGTAGGAAATCATCACGACCGGCTTTCACCAGTTTTTCCTTCATGTTTTAGTGTTTTTTATGTGATTTTACCTCATTTGCTAGAGACTTTGTGTCTGATGTTTCCTGATTCAGGAGCATTAAGGGTCATTTTATTTTATTTGCATTTTATATATATATATATATATATATATATATATATATATATATATATATATATATATATATATATATATATTATTTTATTTTTATTTTTTTTCAGGTAAATCCGGGTAAATTTACTTCAAAAGTAAAATTGCATTTAAAAATGGCTATTTTACTTTTGAAGTACATTTACCCTAATTTAAAGGGTGTTTATTATTATGGTTTAAAGAATGTTATTATACATTCTATTCTGTTATTATCCAGTTTTCATAATCATCAAAATTATAACAAATAAAGCCTTGAAATATCTCACTTTGCATGTATGAGTCTATATAATATATTAGTTTCACCTTTTAAGTTGAATTACTGAAATAAATGTATTCAATTCATCTGTAATTGCTGTTAATAAATGCATGCAACATAATGCATAAATACATTATGTCAAATATTTTGTACCTCAGTCTCGTGCAAAATTAGACATAATTGTAAAGTAACGTAAAATGTATTTATATATCACTTTTCATAGATAAAAATCACAAAGTGCTTCACAATAAAATAAAATACAGTAACAAATTCAAAATACAAGAATATTATATATATATAGAAAACATAACAAACAACCATAAGAAACCCCTTGACTAACTAAAAGCCTGTGAACTATAAAGCATGTGCAATGTTCAAACCTGTACTTTTGACTGTAGTTGAGCCGTGTTAAATGATGATCTTGTAGATAAAACTAGAGTTTCTGTTGCTTTTGAAGCACCCTGCCTGCATAGACACACAGAAACTCAGTTGAAGAGCTGTCATCTGCTGCTTTACTGTGTAGTGTGTTCTGCTGCGCATCGGTGCCTTTTCTTCCTTTATTCCTTCGCTTTCGTGGGTTTTACTGCTCTTCCATCTGTTAAAAAGTGAGTGAGAGTCAACACAGCAACATTCACACGTCAACAGACAAACCCTGGAACTCAATAAAACATCATTTCACTGTCAGGGCCGACTGACCCTGCGCTGAATACAGAAGTCTCTCTGGAGGAGAACAGAAATTAGTAATATCTGTAGCTTTGTGTCTGTTGTTCAAGCGCTCTCAGATCACATCAGGTCAGATCAGACGCTCTTTAATATACTCTGAGTTTACATTGACTGATGACAACAGTGATGTTTCGGTGACTGTATGTTTGTTCAACACTTTACAGAAGGTAAAATTCCATCTGTCCGTCCGTCCATCCATCCATCCAAATTGTCCCAAAATATTTGTTCAACACTTTACAGAAGGTAAAATTCCATCCATCCATCCGTCCATCCATCCGTCCATCCATCCATCCATCCATCCATCCATATTACAGAAGGTAAAAAAAAAAATTCCATCCGTCCGTCCATCCAATCCATCCATCCGTCCATCTATCCATCCGTCCACCCATCCGTCCGTCCGTCCATCTATCCATCCGTCAACCCATCCATTCATCCATCCCTCCATCCATCCATTCAAATTGTCCCAAAATATTTGTTCAACACTTTACAGAAGGTAAAATTCCATCCATCCGTCCGTCCATCCATCCATCCATCCATCCATCCATCCATCCATCCATCCATTTCACAGAAGGTAAAATTCCATCCGTCCGTCCATCCAATCCATCCAACCGTCCATCTATCCATCCGTCCATCCGTCCATCCATTCATCCATCCATCCATCCATCCATCCATCCATCCATCCATCCATCCATCCATCCATCTATTCAAATTGTCCCAAAATATTTGTTCAACACTTTACAGAAGGTAAAATTACATCCGTCCGTCCAATTCATCCGTCCGTCCACCCATCCGTCCGTCCATCCATCCATCCATCCATCCATCCATCCATCCATCCATCCATCCATCCAGTCCCAAAATATTTGTTCAACACTTTACAGAAGGTAAAATTCCATCCATCCATCCAAATTGTCCCAAAATATAAGCTTCTCTCTGGGTAAATAAATATTTTCTCTGGTTCTTTCTGGAACCTTTATTTTTAAGATGTATTTGTATTTTATAACACTTGGAAAATCCTGCATCTCTCTATCTTTTATTTCTGTTTACACTTGAGAGACATTTACATTTGATTTTAGATTGGAAAGACAAGGAGACACTCAATGCTTTCTATTTTGTTCTTGAGGAAAATCACAGAATATTTATTTTAGTTTTTTTATAAAACAGCAAATGCATTTTCTTCAGGTGTGAAAAACCTTCAGGGCAGAAATCAAATCAGGGCTGAAATGAGATGAATGGATGCTGTATATAGAGTCGTTTATTAAATATGATTTACTGTGGATTTGATTATCCAGCTGAGAGGAGTTTATAGTCTCACAACAGAACGTGATGGTAATTGGACCCATGATGGCATCAGACGTGTGTCTGTAGGAAAATAATGTCATAACCTGACGATTTATACACACTTTGTCTTGTTTACCAATATAAACTAAATAAGTGAACATTTGTCTTGTTGTTCAATAAAATATGATACATTTAAAATATGATCTATGCCTAAAATGAGATGCATTTGTTTGAGGATTTAGATATGAAGTTCTACATACTCAAAAGTGTACTTCTCTATATAAGTGCTTACTTTAATGCACTGTAGAAATATGCAAACATGTTTTCAGTAAGAAGTCAAATCTGATTTCACTAGATCCGTACACAAATTATGTTGATTGCGCACTCTTTGAAAAAAACTTAAATGGGATTCTATATAGAACTCTAGGGTTCTTGACTCAATTCTAAATTACCCTTTATGCCAAAAAGGTTCTATATAAGGAGAAATGTTCTATGATGCGCCAGACAGAACCCTTTAAGGTTCCAAATAGAAAATTTTCTTCTACGAATGAGTTGCATTCTAGATGAATGTATGCAATTAATAATGATTGTTCAGATTCTGTGTGTTGATGGCAACTGGGTGTGTGTGTGTGTGTGTGTGTGTGTGTGGAGAGAGTAGAGGTGATGGTTAATGGCCGCTGATAGTCTTATCTGTTACCCATAATCCTCTCTTTGTGCTCTCTAAGGCCCTCGGCCGCCCTGACGATACCATCAGGAGTCTCAGTGGCACACACACTCAAACTCGTCCTGTCTATCTCTCCTGATCACAAAGCGATTCACTAATGCAAGCGACGGAGGGGGAAAACTTTTATACTTATTTCACACCTGTAGATCGTTTGCTTTGTTCTGAAACTTGAGTTAAATTTGTTACAATGTTGCGATTTCTTCTTGGTTCGGTTCGCTTTCACAAGCAAGATTTCTAAATGGACCAAAATTAGTTAAAGTCCCCCTGTAGTCAATAATTGTATCCCTTAAAACTCATCTTTGATCACCAAAAGTACATATTTAAAAAAAAATTCCTTGAAAATATTTTCTTCATTCCTTAAAATATATTGAATGTAACTCTACACCCTTGCCTCATTTAGTATGCGTGGTTCTATCCGTATGCAAATGATCCCCGCCTCCACTCACTCACACCAGCTCAGAGATCCACTCGTTGATGATCACACGTTGATCTGATTGGTTACAAGGTAGTTTGTGACCAAAGACTATCTTTGGTTCACTGCAGTTTTAAGGAGAAAATACTCAGCAATGATGTCGACTTATGAATTTGCACATGGTTTGTCTTAAAGCATATTAAAAACACTACATAGAAATATAAACAACATTAAAAGCTGAATTTTCACCACAGGGGGACTTTAATATGAGTCAAGTGCGAGTAAACTGTCCTCTCCTTGGTCCGCTGTTTATTATCTGGGATTTCGTTCATATCAGTCATCCGTCAGGATGGATAGACAACAGCTCCGCTTGCTTATTGTGGCTTTCTTTGTACCTGTCATTATATTATTCTGAATTATATTGTAATTAAATATAATTGCATTATATTGTTCTGAAATATGTTTGTCCGACCAAATTTCAATTAGGCATTTCACCTCGTCTTTGCTTCAGGTTAACCCACAATTCATTTTGAGAGGCATTAGCAGAACAAACACACAATGTGTGTACAGTAGTTACCCATCATGCATTGTGATACAACCTGGCTCATTGACCTATTGGGTTGATCTTCTCGTTTTCCTCGTTCAGGCGATCTTCTCGTTTTCCTTGTTCAGGCGATCTTGTTGTTTTCCTCGTTCTGGCAATCTTTTTGTTTTCCTCGTTCAGGCGATCTTGTTGTTTTCCTCGTTCAGGCGATCTTCTCGTTTTCCTCGTTCAGGCGATCTTGTTGTTTTCCTCGTTCAGGCAATCTTTTTGTTTTCCTCGTTCAGGCGATCTTGTTGTTTTCCTCGTTCAGGCGATCTTCTCGTTTTCCTCGTTTAGGCGATCTTGTTGTTTTCCTCGTTCAGGCGATCTTCTCGTTTTCCTCGTTCAGGCGATCTTCTCGTTTTCCTCGTTCAGGTGATCTTGTTGTTTTCCTCGTTCAGGCGATCTTGTTGTTTTCCTCGTTCAGGCGATCTTCTCGTTTTCCTCGTTCAGGCGATCTTGTTGTTTTCCTCGTTCAGGCGATCTTGTTGTTTTCCTTGTTCAGGCGATCTTGTTGTTTTCCTCGTTCAGGCGATCTTCTCGTTTTCCTCGTTCAGGCGATCTTCTCGTTTTCCTCGTTCAGGCGATCTTGTTGTTTTCCTCGTTCAGGCGATCTTGTTGTTTTCCTTGTTCAGGCGATCTTGTTGTTTTCCTCGTTCAGGCAATCTTTTTGTTTTCCTCGTTCAGGCGATCTTGTTGTTTTCCTCGTTCAGGCGATCTTGTTGTTTTCCTCGTTCAGGGGATCTTCTCGTTCAGGCGATCTTGTTGTTTTCCTTGTTCAGGCGATCTTGTTGTTTTCCTCGTTCAGGCAATCTTTTTGTTTTCCTCGTTCAGGCGATCTTGTTGTTTTCCTCGTTCAGGCGATCTTGTTGTTTTCCTCGTTCAGGCGATCTTCTCGTTCAGGCGATCTTGTTGTTTTCCTCGTTCAGGCGATCTTGTTGTTTTCCTTGTTCAGGCGATCTTGTTGTTTTCCTCGTTCAGGCGATCTTCTCGTTTTCCTCGTTCAGGCGATCTTCTCGTTTTCCTCGTTCAGGCGATCTTGTTGTTTTCCTCGTTCAGGCGATCTTCTCGTTTTCCTCGTTCAGGCGATCTTCTCGTTTTCCTCGTTCAGGTGATCTTGTTGTTTTCCTCGTTCAGGCGATCTTGTTGTTTTCCTCGTTCAGGCGATCTTCTCGTTTTCCTCGTTCAGGCGATCTTGTTGTTTTCCTCGTTCAGGCGATCTTGTTGTTTTCCTTGTTCAGGCGATCTTGTTGTTTTCCTCGTTCAGGCGATCTTCTCGTTTTCCTCGTTCAGGCGATCTTCTCGTTTTCCTCGTTCAGGCGATCTTGTTGTTTTCCTCGTTCAGGCGATCTTGTTGTTTTCCTTGTTCAGGCGATCTTGTTGTTTTCCTCGTTCAGGCAATCTTTTTGTTTTCCTCGTTCAGGCGATCTTGTTGTTTTCCTCGTTCAGGCGATCTTGTTGTTTTCCTCGTTCAGGGGATCTTCTCGTTCAGGCGATCTTGTTGTTTTCCTTGTTCAGGCGATCTTGTTGTTTTCCTCGTTCAGGCAATCTTTTTGTTTTCCTCGTTCAGGCGATCTTGTTGTTTTCCTCGTTCAGGCGATCTTGTTGTTTTCCTCGTTCAGGCGATCTTCTCGTTCAGGCGATCTTGTTGTTTTCCTCGTTCAGGCGATCTTGTTGTTTTCCTTGTTCAGGCGATCTTGTTGTTTTCCTCGTTCAGGCGATCTTCTCGTTTTCCTCGTTCAGGCGATCTTCTCGTTTTCCTCGTTCAGGCGATCTTGTTGTTTTCCTCGTTCAGGCGATCTTGTTGTTTTCCTTGTTCAGGCGATCTTGTTGTTTTCCTCGTTCAGGCGATCTTCTCGTTTTCCTCGTTCAGGCGATCTTGTTGTTTTCCTCGTTCAGGCGATCTTGTTGTTTTCCTCGTTCAGGCGATCTTCTCGTTTTCCTTGTTCAGGCGATCTTGTTGTTTTCCTCGTTCAGGCGATCTTGTTGTTTTCCTCGTTCAGGCGATCTTGTTGTTTTCCTCGTTCAGGCGATCTTTTCATTTCCCTTGTTCAGGCGATCTTGTTGTTTTCCTCGTTCAGGCGATCTTGTTGTTTTCCTCGTTCAGGCGATCTTGTTGTTTTCCTCGTTCAGGCGATCTTTTTGTTTTCCTCGTTCAGGCGATCTTGTTGTTTTCCTCGTTCAGGCGATCTTTTCATTTTCCTTGTTCAGGCGATCTTTTGATTTTCCTCGTTCAGGCGATCTTGTTGTTTTCCTCGTTCAGGCGATCTTGTTGTTTTCCTCGTTCAGGCGATCTTTTCATTTACCTTGTTCAGGCGATCTTGTTGTTTTCCTCGTTCAGGCGATCTTGTTGTTTTCCTCGTTCAGGCGATCTTGTTGTTTTCCTCGTTCAGGCGATCTTTTCATTTTCCTTGTTCAGGCGATCTTGTTGTTTTCCTCGTTCAGGCGATCTTGTTGTTTTCCTCGTTCAGGCGATCTTTTCATTTTCCTTGTTCAGGCGATCTTGTTGTTTTCCTCGTTCAGGCGATCTTGTTGTTTTCCTCGTTCAGGCGATCTTGTTGTTTTCCTCGTTCAGGCGATCTTGTTGTTTTCCTCGTTCAGGTGATCTTCTCGTTCAGGTGATCTTCTCGTTCAGGTGATCTTCTCGTTCAGGCGATCTTCTCGTTCAGGCGATCTTCTCGTTCAGGCGATCTTCTCGTTCAGGCGATCTTCTCGTTCAGGCGATCTTTTCATTTTCCTTGTTCAGGCGATCTTGTTGTTTTCCTCGTTCAGGCGATCTTGTTGTTTTCCTCGTTCAGGCGATCTTGTTGTTTTCCTCGTTCAGGCGATCTTTTCATTTTCCTCGTTCAGGCGATCTTTTTGTTTTCCTCGTTCAGGCGATCTTTTAATTTTCCTCGTTCAGGCGATCTTGTTGTTTTCCTCGTTCAGGCGATCTTGTTGTTTTCCTCGTTCAGGCGATCTTGTTGTTTTCCTCGTTCAGGTGATCTTCTCGTTCAGGTGATCTTCTCGTTCAGGCGATCTTCTCGTTCAGGCGATCTTCTCGTTCAGGTGATCTTCTCGTTCAGGCGATCTTCTCGTTCAGGTGATCTTCTCGTTCAGGCGATCTTCTCGTTCAGGTGATCTTCTCGTTCAGGTGATCTTCTCGTTCAGGCGATCTTCTCGTGAAGGTGATCTTCTCGTTCAGGTGATCTTCTCGTTCAGGCGATCTTCTCGTTCAGGTGATCTTCTCGTTCAGGTGATCTTCTCGTTCAGGCAACTGCTATTGATGGTTCCTCGTTGCCGTTATAAATCTAAGGGTGACCGTGCTTTTTTTGGTGAAGGGTCCGAAATTGGAATAGTCTTCCTTGCCATGTGAGGTCATCTTCATCGCTAGCCATTTTTAAGTCTTCTTAAAAAACAAAATAACATACACGAGCTGCGGGACTCGTGAACAATGTTTATTTTTAGGAAACGTCTGTCGAGCTCGCTGTTTTTCCCCTCCTTCCGTTATCTATAACCTGCCTACGTAACACGTACTAAGTAGGCTATCTGCTGTGCGCGGCCACACGAGAGGACAACAAACACGTTTACTAAAAGACTGCTTTAAAACTTTCACCTCAAACAGAAGGCACAAAGCCTTTCTTTAAAGTGAATTTCGTTTTGTATTAATTGTATCTTAATTTTAATCAATGTTTCATCAACCAATTGCCTGGATTTAATAAATAAGAAGTAAATATCAGACAATATAATCACGACACGGAGGTGCCTGCGCGTGAACTGGAGCGCGTCTCATAAATTAACCGAAACTCAGCATATTATAAGGTAGGCTAGTCTACTTCACAGACCTGAAAAATATATCTATATTGAAATCAAATGTCTACTTTTAAACAGAACAATTCAAAACGAAAGAAAACAGACTGCTCTCTGCTTATCCGTAGCCTATGAAATGTGCATTTCTCTCTGGCACATTCACTACTGCGAAGATTGAGAGTCAGCATCGTCAACTTCATCTTTATTAATAAACAATTAAAAGGTCTCCTTGCTATATTTTACATATTCATAATCATTGCTTTTGCTGGTTCTTTGACAGCTTTTAGGTGCTTTATCGGCAGCGCCGCCGCCGAACGCGTCACCACCGCATTAAAAACATGATTGCGTGATGAAAACATGATGAAAAACACCACCTGCATAACTGCTTAGAAAGAAAACACAGAACAGAGTAGCCTAATGCGCATATGTCCATCTCGCGAATGTACAGTCTTCTTCATGCCATCATCACCCATTAGCCGCTTTTCCACTGGCCAGCGCGAGCACAGAGGCCGAAACTCCTGTAAAAAATAAATCGCTACAAATATATCAGATGCTACCATTTAGTCTTTATTACAAACTTGGACCCCACACACACACACGCAGCTATTGACTGACCACGGACAGGTAACTTCTACTTGCATTTTTCATTCGTTAATGTCTCGTTTTTTTGTTGTTGTTTTTTTTACAAGTAAAACTAAAAGTGTGTTGTAACGCAAGCGTAAGCGTTTCTGAACATGTACCGAGTAAAATATTACTGAAAAATGATTAGTAGTAATGCCGGCTTACAGTACTGCGTTACAGCAAAAATTAATATGTTACTGTAATGCATTACTTTTGTAACGCCTTACTCCCAACACTGCATATGACTTTGATCCTTATATATATGCAGTGTTCTAAGCAGCCTGAATGGGTCGATGTACGAGATGCAACACTTATTTAACCACAAGAGACTTGAGACTTGACTTGGACTCTAGCTCAGAGACTTGAGACTTGACTTGGACTCTAGCTCAAAGACTTGAGACTTGACTTGGACTCTAGCTCAAAGACTTGAGACTTGACTTGGTCTCTAGCTCAAAGACTTGAGACTTGACTTGGACTCTAGCTCAGAGACTTGAGACTTGACTTGGACTCTAGCTCAGAGACTTGAGACTTGACTTGGACTCTAGCTCAAAGACTTGAGACTTGACTTGGACTCTAGCTCAAAGACTTGAGACTTGACTTGGACTCTAGCTCAAAGACTTGAGACTTGACTTGGACTCTAGCTCAAAGACTTGAGACTTGACTTGGACTCTAGCTCAAAGACTTGAGACTTGACTTGGTCTCTAGCTCAAAGACTTGAGACTTGACTTGGACTCTAGCTCAAAGACTTGAGACTTGACTTGGACTCTAGCTCAAAGACTTGAGACTTGACTTGGACTCTAGCTCAAAGACTTGAGACTTGACTTGGACTCTAGCTCAAAGACTTGAGACTTGACTTGGACTCTAGCTCAGAGACTTGTGAGCATCTCTGATTTAAATGTGTTTATTTATTATTGCTTGATCTGTAAAGCACTTTGGGTCAAATTCTGTTGTTTTCAAACGTGCTATAAAAATAAAGGTTGACTTGACTTGACATTTGTAGTTTGGTTTGTTTGGTTTGGACCAAAAGAAACGATTCATTTAGGCCTGGTCCGCTTAGCTTAGCATTCACATAATTTTAACACTGAACCTAAAGATACCGAACCTAAAGGCATAGGGAGATGTTCACAACCTGATTGGTCGGCTTTTATTTCGTATATTTCATGACAGAACTTACCGAACATCTAAAACAATGCTGTGTTCTGGGATAAATGCACTCGTTGTTTGTGCGTAGCTATGGTATTTTGACCAGCTGAGAACTGAAAAACGCGTTTGGTGTGATCGGGGCTTAAGAGAGCAATCACACCAGGGTTTGTTTTAATCCAACCATACCTGCCGAGTGTGAACACACCCTTAGTGTTCTGTACGAGCAGTAGTGATAGTGACGCCTGCTTTAGCTGATGATTAAGCACAGAACAGCCCTCAAAATTGGTGATATTGTGCATTTTGTACCTGAATAGTTTTCCCTCTAGAGGTTCTAAATGCTTTCCTGAAAATCGAGCGTATTTTGATTGGACTGTGGAGATCTGACAGTGCTGAAAGAAGCAATATGGTTTACATCACCTCCATTTGCATTTAATTGAATCATTGTGTGGAAATACAATGTAGAAGATCACCACAAAGCCACGCGGAGAGCAGGAGACTAATAGGCCTGTCAGGATATTCATAATTCTGTTATTTCTCAAATTCATTTCTCAGAATCCCATTTTAGGTTCATTCGCGCTCCTCGAGCTGTCAGGATAGGCATGTCATCCAATAGGAATCGAATCATCTGTTGTTCAGTTGAGCATTTGGGTTTTAATGGACGACGTGAACCGACAATAGAGAGAATGTGTGGTAAATTGATAGATGGATTGATAAGCTGCTCTGAGTGGTTGTTAGGGAATTGCTATGCAGTTGCTAAGGTATTCTGGGTGGTGGCTATCTGTCTGTCTGTCTGTATTTCTATCTATCTGTCTGTCGTTCTTTCTATTGTTCTGTCTGTCTGTCGGTCTCGTTCTTTCTATCTTTCGTTCTCTCTTTCTGTCTGTCTATTGTTCTGTCTGTCTCTCTCTCTATCATTCTGTCTGTCTGTTTGTCTGGTGTGTTCTCTCAGTTTAATATGCTACACACTCTCTGAGGGTCGTAGTGGCTTTTCTCTCTCTCCCCCTCCCTTGTTCTTTTTCCTCTCCTCCCATTCCTTTTTTCCTCACCTGAGGCAGTTAATCACAAACACTAATTGCTGTTAATTACTTACTGTTGGCCCAGAAGTGAGTTTCCCTTAAGAACCTTTGCCAGTGGAGTTTTCTGAGTACCCACAATCCCTTGCTTCTAGACGAGACCTTTCAGTTGACTAATGAACTAAGGAGCAGGACGTGAGTGAGGGAATCATTATTTATTGGTTTGTTTGTTTACTTGTTTATTGGTAACCTTTGTGACAGCTCTTCTTGAGCTCTTCACAGTGAATGCACATACATAACTTGTTTATCATTTTTGATCATAAACACCTCTCCACTGCCATTGCCAAAGTCTAGCGGGTCAGCCTGTATGTGGGAGTTTTGTTCAAACTGTTTTTAGTTTAGATTTGTTTTTCAAATTTAATCTTTAGGACTGACTGTCTGCATTTGGCAAGTACGCTGTAAAAAACAAACCGTTGATTAAGTAAATAATGCTTGATGATAATAATAGCAAAAGAAAAGTACTTGATTATTCTGTTGTGATTGGTGTACTCTGCTCTGATTGGTCAGATGACCCAGTCTGTTATGATTGGTCTACTCTTATTTGATTGGTCAGACAGCTCAGTTTGTTGTGATTGGTCTACTCTTATTTGATTGGTCAGACAGCTCAGTTTGTTGTGATTGAGCCATCTGACCAATCAGAGTAGACCAATCACAACAAACTGAGCTGTCTGACCAATCAGAGTAGACCAATCTTTTGTGATTGGTCTACTCTGATTGGTCAGATTACCCAGTCTGTTGTGATTGGTCTACTCTGCTCTGATTGGTCAGATGGCTCAGTCTGTTGTGATCGGTCTACTCTGCTCTGATTGGTCAGATGGCTCAGTCTGTTGTGATTGGTCTACTCTGCTCTGATTGGTCAGACGGCTCAGTCTGTTGTGATTGGTTTACTCTGCTCTGATTGGTCAGATGGCTCAGTCTGTTGTGATCGGTCTACTCTGCTCTGATTGGTCAGATGGCTCAGTCTGTTGTGATCTGTTTACTCTGCTCTGATTGGTCAGATGGCTCAGTCTGTTGTGATTGGTCTACTCTTATTTGATTGGTCAGACAGCTCAGTTTGTTGTGATTGGTCTACTCTGATTGGTCAGATGGCTCAATCTTTTGTGATTGGTCTACTCTGATTGGTCAGATTACCCAGTCTGTTGTGATTGGTCTACTCTGCTCTGATTGGTCAGATGGCTCAGTCTGTTGTGATCGGTCTACTCTGCTCTGATTGGTCAGATGGCTCAGTCTGTTGTGATCGGTCTACTCTGCTCTGATTGGTCAGACGGCTCAGTCTGTTGTTATTGGTTTACTCTGCTCTGATTGGTCAGATGGCTCAGTCTGTTGTGATCGGTCTACTCTGCTCTGATTGGTCAGATGGCTCAGTCTGTTGTGATCGGTCTACTCTGCTCTGATTGGTCAGATGGCTCAGTCTGTTGTGATTGGTCTACTCTGCTCTGATTGGTCAGATGGCTCAGTCTGTTGTGATCGGTCTACTCTGCTCTGATTGGTCAGATGGCTCAGTCTGTTGTGATCGGTCTACTCTGCTCTGATTGGTCAGATGGCTCAGTCTGTTGTGATTGGTCTACTCTGCTCTGACTGTTTAGATGGCTCAGTCTGTTGTGATTGGTCAGACGGCTCAGTCTGTTGTGAATGGTCTACTCCGCTGTGATTGGTAATTTTTGGGATAATTTTGGTACCCAAGTTCCTGAGTTGGGCGGGCCACAACACCTACATCGCCTTGTCTAGTCGTTAAAGTAGTGCATATTTACATATATGAATAATCATTTGAAGTTTATTGAATGTTTTATAAAGAGCAAAAATAACCTGTATTTGACTGAAATTCTAGAATCGGCATCAAGCTGACTATATAGATAGCGCGTATGTTTATATGGTTGTCAATGAATGGGAATCTAAATATCATTTTGGCTTTAATACAATTTTTCCAATAAAAAGGCAAGAATAAAAGTGGTGTCCTCCATGATTCCTGTTCTTTCAGACAACAAAACGCTTGAATGCAACGAGCTCGTAATCACGACTTCAGAAGTGGGAAGGATGAAGTTTCTGATTGAACGTGAAGGCAGCCTCAGCTACTGGTGGCCGTTGTGCTAACATTATGGTACATGAGTCTGATCAACACTAACTAGCACTCGCAGGTTGTTAGCATGTTCCCGCCGTGGCCATTAATCGGGACAGAGACCGCCGCTTTCTAGACGCCGTGTTACGACTGACTGCGTTTCCTCCATGTAATTCTGCCTCGGTGCGTTCCATTTGCTTTCATTAGTGGCACATTGATTGATTTATGTCCTGATGTGTCTCATTAACCAGAGACACTTATAAATCTCTGTGTGGGACAAAAAAGGAAGAATAGAGCAAAAGGTCTTTGAAAGAGAGAAAGTTTATTAAACATTAAGTGAGATCCAAACAGCACCTAAGAAAGATAGATGATATTGACGCGGTCTGCCGGCGGACCTTGTCAACAGTGACTCCATAAATCATTTCTGCCGTCATAGCATCGCATTAACAGATTTCATATCGTACCAGGTGCAAACAGAGACGCTCAATGAATGGCAAAGTTCATCTTCTCACGTGGACGCTAAATAAACCATCATCACACCTGCTTCTGATGAGCTTAATACGTGCAATAGAAATTATGTCAGCATGGAAAAACATCAAACTTAAAATTATATAAAACTATACAAATATTACTTATTACGTTTAAACTGTAATAATCTAAATAAAAATGGTAAATAAACATAAGCATTGTAAATATTTATTGTCTAAAAAATTAGTAGAAAAAAACATGAAAAATGTAATATCAGTTGGGAACAGAATTTTTTGTGTCATAATTCAACAAAGCTGTAATTTTGTAAAATGATTCAAACACTGAAAATGTGATTTACTTGCACATATTTTGGGACATATAACCTGCACATAACTTATTGCTTGGTAAAGTGCAATAAAAACTATATCAGATTTCCAATTTGGAAAGTCTAGACTCTAGACTTTCAATCTTAAAATATGTAAAACCATGATAAAATTGTGCAAAAATATGAATTATTACGTGTTTGAACTAATAATCCAAACAAAGAGTAAATAAACATAATCCATGTAAATATGTATATTATTTTTAAATTTTGTTTATAGCTGTTTTTGTAACACAGACACACCCACACACACACAAACTCACACATTATTACTAGCAAAAACATTCATTATTAAAGTAAATATTAATTGGGAACAGACATGTTCAATTTGAAAAATCCAGATTTTTTATCTTAAAATACAAAATCCATACAATTTATAAATTATTACATTTCTAGACTATAATAATATAAAAAAAACTGAATAAACCTAAACCATTCAAGTGTTTTTTTTTGTGTGTGAAAAATAATTTATAGCTATTTTCATTTTTAAAAATTCCATTACAACCAACAATTTTGCCAATAACAAATTTTTCAAAAAATAAATAAATATATATATATATATACAATATATGTATTAATGTAAAAACAAATTAAAGTAAATGTATGTGTCATTATGTGTCATTTTCAATCAAGCTGTAATTTTGAATCGGATTATTTATTTATATGAAAATATATGTAGGGTTCATGAAACATCATCACACCTGCTTCTGATTATCTTAATACTTATGAATAATAATGTCAGACTTCCAGCTGGGAAAATCCTCAAAATATACATTATTAAATTTTTTTACTATAATAATATAAACAAATAGTAAATGAACTTGAACTATTTACATATTTGTTGTCAAAAATGATTTTTAGCATGGTTTTGTAACACTTTTTTCCACTGTATATCGAATATAGATAATAAATCATATAATCAATCCTGCTTAACAGAATCTCATAAACTTTTTCAGAGACACAAGTGTCTAAAACAGTCATTTCTATGTTATAGATGTAACTAATATTTCCATATGGCAAATTTGTGAATGACCTGTGGCTTGCTGTTATTTTTCAGGAGTTTGTCTGAAATGGACAGTCATGTGACTGTTGCATCATCAAGGTCAGGCTGTAGTATAACTTTAGCAGCCCAGTATTTCAGTATCTCTCTCTCTCACACACACACACAGTCAGTGAAAGACTCGTGTGAACTTTAACCTGCAGTGCCTGCGTTCCTTCTTTTGTCTAAGAGCTTTAATAAGATGTTTGGCATTCATAGATCCTCTGTGCCGTCTTTTAGTCGTGGCATTCAGGAGAGCGAAGGTCGTGCTTTTATATTGCCTTCATTAATTCCCTTTCAACCTGTCTGCGGAATGAATAGCACGTTTTTTAACCTTAAAATGTAATGTCTACTCACATAATATTTGACCTCCCTGATACCGAAGTGGCTCCGGAGAATGAAAAGCCCCAGCAGGACGCATTTCATGAAATAATCATCAAGTACAACGGAACGAATACAAAGGAAATAAAATTGCCCACGTTTAATTTTAAAAGGATATTCTCTGCTCATTTAAAGCTGCTATTGTGGCACAAACAGGCTTTACGACGTGCCAAATAGCTGCTTTGTTTGGGAAGGAATCATGCAAAGGTTTTGCCCGCGTGCGGATATTTGAGCATTGTCCCAATTTGGCCCCCGCTGCGATGCAAATACGTGTCTATATTCAGGAATCAGTGGGTGTCCGGAGAACTCCACTAATGTGAATAGATGCTTAGCAGGTGCGCTGGGACTTTTAGGATCAGGGATGCTAATAAGTCTGGATAGGGCCAAAAAGCTCTTCACAAAACCCACAGGAAGTTCGAAACAAAAGAAAGGTTGAAATTGTTTGCTACATTAATTGATGGCTGTGCACTTGACGCAGTTCGTTCGTTCTTTGTGTCTGATGCGATGCGGTTCATGCTCATTAAAGGACCCGCTCAACCGGAGGGAAGAAGAAAGAGACATTTGTTTGCCTTTCAACCCACGAGTGTGAATTTGAATTGAATTGGCGTCAAACAGGAAGTTGAATTCAGGGGAATTTACTGAATCAATGTATCTGGTCATCCATCCATCCATCCATCCACCCATCTATCCATCCAGCCACCCACCCATCCATCCATCCATCCATCCATCCATCGTTCTATCTATCGTTCTATCATTTTATTTGTTTGTCTATCTATAAATCTGTCAAATGTTCTATCTATGCATCCATTCATCCATCCACCCATCCATCCACCCATCCATCCATCCACCCATCCATCCATCCATCCATCCATCCATCCATCCATCCATCCATCCTCCCATCCATCCATCCATCCTCCCATCCTCCCATCCATCCATCCTCCCATCCATCCATCCATCCATCCATCCATCCATCCACCCATCCTCCCATCCATCCATCCACCCATCCTCCCATCCATCCATCCATCCACCCATCCTCCCATCCATCCATCCACCCATCCTCCCATCCATCCATCCATCCATCCATCCATCCATCCACCCATCGTTCTATAATTTTATTTGTCTGTCTGTCTATAAATCTGTCAAATGTATCATCCATCCATCCATTCATTCATCCATTCATTCATCCTTCTATCATTTTATTTGTCTGTCTAAATCTGTCAAATGTTCTAGATATCCATCCATTTTCCCCTTCACATTCGGTCAACAGTAGGCCTTCAGAAGTTTTAACTAATGTGAATAGATTTCATTTCTCAAACTTTGTTGTCTCTCATTACCTCTGCTCACTGTAAAGCCGCTCCAGTGAGTGTGTGGTGAAGTCTCAGCTGGAGGTGTGTTGTGGTTCATTAATGAAGCTAACAGCAGACGTGGTTTTCAGGGCCCCCGGCGGGTCTGTCCGGGATCCTCCTGACATCCGCTGGCAGCATCGAGTCCGCCGGGCTCCGGGAGGCTGAAGTTAAGTGGATGTCTTAAGGTAATTTAAAAGCGGCAGGGAGCTTTGGCTAATTACTGCTTCCCCTGATCTGTAATGAAAGCAGAGCAGCGTGAACACACGCTCCGCTAGCGCAACAGTCGATAGCCGATAGCCACACACCACCAGACCCGGCCTGAGCATGTGGACGTCTGCTGTGGGAAACAACTTTTCACCTGTTTCTCACACTGATTCCTCTGCCAACATGATCTCCAGTAATTAAGCCAGGACGTCACATGGCTATTTCTTCAACTAATGCCACTTTAAAGGGGTGGTAAAATGCCCTTTTCAAAACATGTCAAATAAGTCTCTATTGTCTCCAGTGTGTGTGTGTGTGAAGTTTTAGCTCAAAATACCCCACAGATATCTTTATATAGCATGTTAAAGTTGTCACTTTTTGAGGGTGAGCAAAAACGCACAGTTTTTGTGTCTGTCCGTTTAAATGCAAATGAGCCGCTGCTCCCGGCACAGGGGGCGGAGCTTCAACAGCTCGTGTCCTTTTACCTCACACACACACAGACATGCACTGAAATTTTCGAAAACTTTTAGCCTTTTATGTTCTAACCGGAGTCAGACAATGATAGAGAGACTCAAGAAGAAGTGACAACATGTAGAAGCAACGGTACGTTTCTGAATGGTTAGTTGATGAATGTATGTAGCTTATGTTAATTATCTTCTAGTCATTGATTAGCATATTCTGTCATGATAATCTAAACCACGTTCCCGGGGGCGGGGTTTATGTAAATTTTAGGGTTGGTGATGTTGTGAAGAAGCTCAGTGTAGTCCCTATCAGTCGTTTGTTGTAGTTCGTAAAAAGCAATTTCTCTAAAAGCAAATATCTCCCTTTGTTTTGAACTAAGTTTGCAGATGTTGTTTATGCTCAAACAGCAATATTACACACTAACTAAAGTTAGAAAAGTCAAATCATAATCAACCACCCCTTTAAGTAACAGATTGTAATATTTAAAATAATTTATAGGCCTTTTCAGTTTATAAGGATGTGACTAATGTATAGTTTTCCCCTTCTCTTAGAGCCACACATTAAAAATGACAAAAATATTAATTATTGCAATTTTTACTTTTTATATTCTAAATGAAGCATAAATATATATTGTGTGAAAAATTACAGCCACTAGTTAAATTTTCCAAAACAAGTCAACATCAAGGTAAATGTCATTTACGGACAGAATATTTCTGTTTTTCCGTCATTTGTAATCATCATTACTCCAGTCTTCAGTGTCACATGATCCTTCAGAAACCAGTATGATATGAGGATTTGATGATCAGGAAACATTTCTGATCATTATCAATGTTGAAAACAGTTATTATTTGCGTTTTCACCGCGTTCTTTGATGAATAGAAAGCTCTTTAAATTTTCTTTGATGAAAATAACAGCATTTATTTGAAATGGAAATCTTTTGAAACATTAGAAATGTCTTTACTGTCACTTTTGCTTAATACAAGTATGAATAAAAAAAACAGTAATTGTCTGTTAGTGCACAAATGAAAGTATTGATTTTGAAAAGTGTGAGTTTGTGTTCTAAACATCGACAGGTCTGAAAGCGCCGGTAGTTGAAGGAACGCCCACACACACAAGGCTGTTGTGGTGCTAATGGTGTGCCAGTGGTCAGATCTTCTCGAACAAGCCGGGATTTGAGGGGAAAAGCTAATTTGCTGCTGCTCGAATGAGCTCGGGAGTAATTACGGGGCTTTTAACGTGGGCGGCCGTGAGATTGGACAGGTAATATCAGAGCCGCCGAGCTCATGATGCATGTAATCAGCTATTTGAGAGTATAACTCACGCCCATGCCCGAATCCACACACTCTCATTGATTATTATCATCAGTTCTGAGCGTAATAAATTACCGAAGCACAATTAGAAGTCAAGCGAATGAATCATTGGATTGGAGGGTTAAGCAAATTAAGAGCATTAATGAGGCATAAACATTAGCCCTGTTAGAGAAGTGCATTACGGCAGCGTTAAGAGCCGCGACTCTTTATGACATCATAAAAGTAATTAATGGACTGCGGTGGGTGAGATTTGAGAAACGGGCCGAGTGGAGACGAGGGGAAACACGGGAGAGATCGAGGATGGAAACAATGCATTTGGATTAACACGAGTCGAGGTGATAATTCACTGCGGTACTCGAGGAGTGATTGAACAGACGGGCGGAGCACGGAAGACTTATTCCTTCAGATTCACGGGCGAGGGGAAGCTGATGAGTCTCTGTGACCCCGGGATGAATGAGATGTGGAAAGGTCAAGGACAAGTAGAGAACGAGAAGCTGTGCAGGATCATTTTGTGCTCGCACTCAAAACTCGCGCACATAAAAGCCGCCTCTCAGCCATAAACGTATCTCGTTTCTGCTGCTCATTGCTCTTAAGCTCTCATAGCGGTCATTTTGACCGTTCATACTTTGACGTTCATATGGCGGTACTGAACGTCATTTTCGTCATGTCATATCTACATTGGAACCTTCTTTTTAAGTTTTCCAATGAAGCTTTTAATTCCTGTCCTCATGTTATAACGCTATCGCCCATAAAACAAGCACAAAAGAAAGATTACCCCGCTAGATGCTGCCTCTCTATGTGAGGAAAGTTTTGCGTCATTTTTTTTCCCCTACCGCACTCACCACGTGAAAAGACATGCAAAAAATGTTAGGAAACGTCAAAGCTTCATACCGTTAGCCTACAGCCCTGTTTGTAAATAAGTTATGCTATGCAACGGGCACCAATAGGCGGGAAATATAAATATAAGTAGCGGATTTATGTATCAATACATGCGTGCGGTCAAAATGACCGATATGGCCATTCTAGTTAGAAATAGTCAAAACTGTTTTGTGTTTTTTATTTATTTATAAAATAACTGTCACAATAAAATATACACATATTTAGGAAAAGTCCTACAGACAAATTGATTTTATTTTAACAAAGTTATTACACTGTAAAAATTTTAAACGGTCAAACGGCTACAACGGGAGTTCCCACGGGACTTCAGAGCGAGACTAAAGCTAGCCGTCTAAAACACTATTTAGGTGAGTTTAAACAATGGCTAAGTTGCTAAACGCATCTTGTTGTCATGTAAGGACCCTGTTCATGTTGGACAGACAGTTTAATTCGCCTTTGGCTAAGCCACGCCCTAGAATGTAGATTGACCAATCACAGCGGAGCCAAGAACGAGCTCCCACAGAGGGTCCGACACTTTTTCACAGCGCTGCATTGACTTTAACACAGGCGTCTCATATTTTTGGTCTCGGCAGGCTATTACCGTCGTAGTTTTATCAAAAATATGGTTAAACGTTGTGTCTGGGGCATTTGTAACACAGATACGCGTTTCCCAGAGAGGTTGGAGGGGGGTGTCTGTTTTTTCCCCTTCCCAAAACCGAAGTTAAATACTGACAAGTGTCGTCTTTGGATTAAACTGTGTGGACGTCCTCAGTCAGCGAAACCCCTCAAGGATCAACAAGCTCACTTTTGTGTGCTCTATTTTTGCTCTAGAAGTTATACTAGTTAGACAGTTTTATGCTGTTTAGGTTATGATTTCGGTTCTCCACCCTAATTGTTGATACGCTAGCACATGCTGCTAATAAATACAACTTTATACTCGCGTAGTCCGTTTGCTTTGTAATAACGATTATAGAAGTGAATAGAGACGTACCCAGCTTTGCATGAACAGTGTTGCTCCTGATATTGTTAGTCAGCCTCCGTCTCGATTAGGATATGCAGTGGTTAATTTTTTGACTGTGACCGGTATGCTTTTGCCTCTATTTGGATGCCTTGTTATTCCTTGCGTTTCACCGTTTGTCTTGAATAAAGCCTTCGAACGCATACTGCAACCCCTTTTGCCTACTTCTATCAGACACTTTATGCTGCTTTATAAAAGTTTGATAAAATTCCAGCAGGAAGAGCCGTCACAGCATAAGCCATGTTGATACCAAACCAGAGCCCAGATGAAGTTGACAGACGTAGCAACAGTAACTAAGGGGGGCGGGGCTTAGCCAAAGGTGAATTGCATTTTGTGTCTGTTAAGAGGCACAAAAACACTCTTTATGAATATGCCCCCATAACTGCCGTTTTAGCTGAGTGGGAGCTCTGGGCATTAGCGGTATAGTAGCTCCGTGTTGCAAGCACCAATCCGGTTCGGGTTTTTTTCAATAGACAGTACTCACAAAGGTATAACGATCAAGATTAACTTAAAAATTGCCCGGAGTTCTCCTTTATGAGCTGACAGCAGCCTAATATTCCTGCCGCCCAATTATGAGGTAATATAAAAAATATCTATATGGCCGTTTTTCCAATGGTAGCCTATTGATGTCAAAATGGCCAGTGAGTGGCCAGTAACTTTAGAAAACCACTGGCCACAGTGACTGGTGAGCAAAAACAAGTTAATGTCAAGCCCTGATTATAACCGTGGAGTGAAACCCGGGAGGTTTAGAAGCTCAAGGTGAAATAACGTTCTGAGCGAATGACAGAAACGTTCCGTGAAAACGACGGCGGGGTTCGGTTTAGTCGAGCGCAGACGACGCATCCACCGGAGCTCAGGAGAGAGATGTGATGTTTCTCATCTTGAAAGGTCAAGACTAAGCATTCAGATAACTGATCTAAAATGAGACGATCTCAAGACTCGTGAAGTGCTTGAGACAAACAGACGGAGGCTCGATGTGTAAAAGAAGTGCTGCGCCTCTCAGGATGTGAAATGTGCCCTTCTGATGTGAAGTGCGCAGCTGAGGTCAGTAATGCTCGTGCGCTCCACTTCAGTTTAACCTTCATGCTCTTTTGAGGAAGACGTCTGCAAGCTCAGTTCATCAGGGAAGGAGAGGGCGTTTCTTCATCATCCAGTCTGGTGGAGATGCTCAGGGTCTTGGGTCTAGTGCTGCTTCTTTACTTGTTTTGCTCATGAGAGATGTTCAGATGAAGATGTTCTTTACTAGTGCTGATAGTTGGAGGTAATGGATAGTTGGTGTTAGTAATATGATGCAAACACTAACATAAGCATTTAAGTGCAGTGTGTACGTATGTAATTTACTCTTATTAATATAGCATTTTATTTTTATTCATATTTATTCAAAGTTTTATATATTTAAAAATCTTTATTATAAAATACATATAACTGACATTTTAGTGATATTAATATATAAAACAAAAATAAAATATTATTATCAAATTATATAATATTATATTTAATATATTGATATTTTGTTTGTATTTTAAAAATATTATATTCAGGTTTTATGTATTTTATATATATTTTTTACTTTCATTATAAACTTTATATAATAAATTATACAGTGTATATATATATATATATATATATACATATATATATATATATATATATATATACACACGCATATTTATATAAAAGGTCTGTATACATATATACTTTATAATAATTTATTACATATATTTTACATTTATAATGATTTAATTTAATATTTTCTCAGCTCTTTTATATTGAAACATAAACCGATTTAACAGAATTTTATTGTAAACATTACAACAAATAATTTTTCTCTTTTTCTTTTTTGTACAACACTACAATCACATTATTTCCCTGCTTTCTTCCTTCCATCTGTTTTAAACTCTTTCTTTTTCTTGCTTGTCATTGTTGTGACTGTTAAACATGATTTTTTTCAGGTCTTGGTGAGGAATTATTAATTCTTCAACACTTCACATCTTATGAAAACATTTATGCACTTTAATGAAAGCTTGAGCTTCTGCTGTGTTTCACGAATAGAGTAGTCTGTGCGTGTGTGTGAACCGGACCGCTGTGCTCCTCTCTTGACCTCCTCCTGATCCCTGGCATCCGGACAGACTCCGGCTCCACTCCGGCAGATGTGTGTGTGTGTGTGTTTGTGTGTGAATGAACCCACTTCTTCACTGAGAACTGATGACTCATGAACTCGTGTCTGAGTGGAGTGTAAATGTGATTTGTGTTCACTTGTTTCCTCTGTTGTGGTGACGTTCTGCTCCCGCGGGAACTGTGTGTCTCTGTCTCTGTGTGTCTGGAGTGTTTCTCCTGGGACTCGTGTCTCAGCGCTTGCGTTCCTCTCTCTCTGTTTATTTGTCTGATGTCTTGAGTTTATTTGTGTGAAATACTGCTTGGATAAACTTATTCTGAATCCGTCTGTTAACAGCAAGATGCTCAGTTGATGGAGGAAGCTTCGGTTTTATGAGCGTGTGTGTGTGTTTGTGTGTGTGTGTGTGTGTGTGCATGTGCATGTGCGCGTGTAAGGTTAATGGTCTGTCCCTCACACATTTCACAGCAGACTGGAGAAACACTTTACCAATTTCCTTTTCACCGGAGCGCAGGACTCAGACCAGCTCGAGCAGGAATAACGTCAAACGTGTTACAGGACAGAATCACGTCACCCTGCGCACATTTAAACAATCAGTTCCTTGATTTCCATCACGCTGAGCACTTTTACACAACTGTTGCGTCAATTACTAGATCATTCCCAGGATTGTAGTTGCAATCCATAAAGTCCATTTACACACACACACACACACACACACACACACACACACTATAGCAAACATCTTTGACTGTCGCCTGCTCAATTACAGCGAGCAGGAGTTTCATTCATTAATTTTTTAAGACTCTGCTCAGCTTGAGTGTTTTCAGTCAGAATCAAGCTTTGATCCACACGTCCTGTTGAGTTTTAATGAGACGCACGCTTAAAACTTCAGTCGCAGACTCTTAATGATGCCAGGGATATAATAGGAGGTTTCTGCTTAAAGTCAGTGTGAGGGTTTGGGTTTAACTGTATTATTTATAATCATAAACATGGTACTGTGTGTGCCCGGCTAAGCGATCATGTGTGTTTGTGTGTGTTTGACAGTGATGACGTTTATTTTCTGGTGTTTCTGCCAGAGTGAACATAGATTCAATTTAGCACAAGCATATGAAAATCAGTGATGGCTCCTTCTGCTTCCCGAAATTCTGGCTACATTCAATCTACAGAATACTGGGTTGTTTTAACCCAACTTTGAGTCAAATAATTGTAATTTAAAAATGTAACCCGACGGCTGGGTTTTTGAGATGGTCCTCACTGCAGAACACGAAATCCAGGGGGGAAGAGTTGGATCCAGATCCAACTCCTCCCACCTTACATATCACCACATATACCAATCTCATATATACCAATCTCACATCCACATATACCAATCTCACCACATATACCAATATACCACATATACCAATCTCACATATACCAATCTCCACCACCTGATCCATAAGCCCAGCCCTAAACCTACCAATCTCCACCACCTGATCCATAAACCCACCCCTAAACCTACCAATCTCCACCCCCTAATCCCTAAACCCACCCCTAAACCAACCAATCTCAACCCCCTAATCCCTAAACTCACCACTAAACCAACCATCTCCACCCCCTAATCCCTAAACCCACCACTAAACCAACCAATCTCCACCCCCTAATCCCTAAACCCACCACTAAACCAACCAATCTCCACCCCCTAATCCCTAAACCCACCACTAAACCAACCAATCTCCACCCCCTAATCCCTAAACCCACCACTACACCAACCAATCTCAACCCCCTGATCCCTAAACCCACCCCTAAACCTACCAATCTTCACCCCCTAATCCCTAAACCCACACCTAAACCTACCAATATCCACCCCCTGATCCCTAAACCCACCCCTAAACCTACCCATCTCCACCCCCTAATCCCTAAACCCACCCCTAAACCTACCCATCTCCACCCCCTAATCCCTAAACCCACCCCTAAACCTACCCATCTCCACCCCCTAATCCCTAAACCCACCCCTAAACCTACCAATATCCACCCCCTAATCAAGTTCAAGTTCAAGTTCAAGTTCAAGTTTAAGTTTAAGTTTATTGTCATGTGCATATTAGTACAAGTACCACAGCAATGAAATACAATGTGCCATAGCACTCTCTCAACACCAATCATAATTTAATTAAAAACATTACATACGGACACAGTAAACATAATAACTATGCCTCTACCCTCCTTCCTCTTCCATTATCATTCATTAACCTTATAACCTGTGGGTAAAAACTGTCTCTAAAGCGTGATGTGCGTGTGGGAATGCTCTGCAACCGTCTCCCTGATGGAAGTATGGAGAATAGATTATGTGCGGGATGACTGACATCCCGCATAATACCTAATGCTTTCTTAGTACTTTGTTTTAAATAAATGCTTTGAAGCGGTTCCAGTGGAACCCCAATAATTTTTGATGCAGTTTTAACCACTTTTGTAAGTCGTTCCAAATCAAGTGAAGTAGCCCTGCCAAACCATACTGTGATATTGCCTGCCAATATACTCTCAATTGTACAGCGATAAAAATTTTGTAAAATGTTTGATGACATACCATATTTCTTAAGACACCTCAAGAAATAAAGCCTCTGATGTGCCTTCTTAATAGCACTGGTGATATGAAAAGACCATGAAAGAGAGTCTGAAATATGGATGCCTAAAAATTTAAAAATATTTACAATTCCAACTGCAGAGTTGTTGATGTAGACAGGTGTATGTGTAGGTGTATTCCTTCTAAAATCTATGATGACCTCTTTAGTTTTCCCTACATTAAGGGATAGATTATTTCTTTCACACCATGTGATCAGATTATCTACCTCATCCCTATAGGCAGTTTCATTATTGCTGTCAATCAGTCCTACCACAGTAGTATCGTCCGCAAATTTAACAATACTATTTGTGGGATGTTTTGAAATGCAGTCATAGGTGTATAGACTATATAATAGAGGACTTAGACAGCAACCTTGAGGTGCTCCGGTATTTAAAACTATTGAGGCTGAGTATGTATTGCCAACTCTAACTGTTTGTGAACGGCCTGTTAGAAAGTCCTGAATCCATCTGCAGATGGAATTAGAGAGGCCTAAGTCTAACAGTTTAGATATTAAAATAGAAGGTCTGATAGTATTAAATGCACTGCTATAATCAACAAACAGCATCCTGACATACGTGTCCCTAAACCCACACCTAAACCTACCAATATCCACCCCCTAATCCCTAAACCCACCCCTAAACCTACCAATCTCCACCCCCTAATCCCTAAACCCACACCTAAACCTACCAATATCCACCCCCTGATCCCTAAACCCACACCTAAACCTACCCATCTCCACCCCCTGATCCCTAAAGCCACACCTAAACCTACCCATCTCCACCCCCTGATCCCTAAAGCCACCCCTAAACCTACCCATCTCCACCCCCTGATCCCTAAACCCACCCCTAAACCTACCCATCTCCACCCCCTAATCCCTAAACCCACCCCTAAACCTACCAATCTCCACCCCCTAATCCCTAAACCCACACCTAAACCTACCAATATCCACCCCCTGATCCCTAAACCCACACCTAAACCTACCCATCTCCACCCCCTGATCCCTAAAGCCACCCCTAAACCTACCCATCTCCACCCCCTGATCCCTAAACCCACCCCTAAACCTACCAATCTCCACCCCCTAATCCCTAAACCCACCCCTAAACCTACCAATCTCCACCCCTTAGATCTGGATCCAACTCCGCCCCCTGGATCTCGTGTACTGCAGTGAGGTGTTACTGCACTCTAAAAAATGATGGGTTGTTTCAACCCAATTTTGGGTCAAATATGGATAAACCCAAACGTTGGGTTAAAAATGTAATTTAAAAATGTTACCCAACGGCTGGGTTTGTCCATATTTGACCCACAATTGGGTTGAAACAACCAGCATTTTTTAGAGTGTGTTTTTTTTTCCATATTTGACCCAAAATTGGGTTGAAACATCCCAGAATTGTTTAGTGTTGCTTGGTTGTTGAATTCTGAGTGTTGCTATGCGATTACTTGTGTGTTGTGGATGGTTGCTAGGTGGTTTCATCCTATCTGGAATGAAAACAGTCCTGCATCATTGAGTCTCAGTAGAAATGTGTGTGTTCCTCTTTCAAATGTGCGTTACTGAGTAAACTTTTTACTAACGTTACTTAGTAAACGTTACTTTTTTGAGTAAAAAAGGCCAGCAGATGAAAATGGAGCGTCTGATCAGTTAGTAAAGTGAATCTGCACAAACTCTCCTCAACAACACACGTGATCTGAGGAACCATTCAAACACTGCAGGACGACGCACATTGTGATTTCCATACTTAGTCCTGGAAATGTCATCAATAGTGAATACGATGCTTGTGAGCAAATACAAAGCAGAACATTTGTCTGTGATGATTGACAGCGGTGATGAAGACGCCTGTCATTTACACATTTATTCAGTGCGGTTCTCGGTGACACACCTGTCTTTATAAACGTGTCTAATTATCACGCTCACCCACTGCTCTCGGTTCAGACGAGCATCAGGAATTCATAATTATATATGAATCATCTAAATATACTGTATCAGATCAGAGGAGAATAACAGGGTTTATCTGCAGGTCTTACGCTTGTACAGACTGATGCACTCCGGGATAGATAGATAGATGGATAGATGGATGGATGGATGGATGGATGGATGGATGGATGGATGGATGGATGGATGGATGGATAGACAGACACACAGACAGACAGACAGACAGACAGACAGACAGAGTAGATTGACAGACAGAGTAGGTTGATAGACCGACAGAGTAGATAGATAGATAGACAGACAGCTAGATAGACAGACAGATAGATATACAGACAGACAGATATATAGACAGACAGACAGATAGATAGATAGATAGATAGATAGATAGATAGATAGATAGATAGATAGATAGATAGATAGATAGATAGATAGATAGATAGATAGATAGATGGACGGACGGACGGACGGACGGACGGACGGACGGACGGACGGATAGATAGATAGTCAGATAGACAGACAGACATAGAACACACACACTGTCACGCAAACACACGCTAAAATAGCAGCCGCTAAGCGTTCAATAAATCATCATATATTACACTGCAGTGGCTTTTGTCATGAATAATTGCAGAGCATTTATAGTGCTTTATGAAATGTTTAAGATGATAAAGCACAGGGTTCAAATGATGAAGCGTTGCAGTGAAGAGCTTTAATGAGATCAGTCCTCTCAGCATCAGCTACTACAGGAACTGACGACACACAAGCGGCTCGAACGCAAAAATAACACAGCTAAAAAAACAGACATCTTAGCAAGAACACAATAACCATCTAGCAATGCCAACCGCATTAGCAACCTAGCAACGGCTAGTCTTTTAATCTATATTTTTATTAAATGTTTGTCTTTCTTTCTGTACAGTAGCAGCAGTTTGGTCTTAATTATGATCGTGTTCTCACGTGTGTCTGTGTGTGTTAATAAGTGTGTTTCCTGCTGCTGATCACGAGAGGGAAATCATCTCGGATCTCCGTCGTAATGCTCTCCCTTCCTCTGGGATAATTGTGTGACACTTCACGAACGACACAAGCGACTGAATGAACGAATCAGCACGAGTTCAGAGCTGAATGGACCGAGATTGAAGATGTTCGTTCAGTTTATCAGCCCGTCGAACAATCACAGGCATTTATTCCAGTGAAGCAGGAGAGCCTTTCTTCCAGCTCTCTCGCGCGCGCGTGCGTGTGCGTGTGTGTGTGTGTGTGTGTGTGTGTTTAACGGAGATCAGCAGCTTGTAGATCGCTGTCTGTGCTGTTCAAGCTCAACTTCATTATACAGTTTAACACAAACAGCGGCAGTAAATGTCACATGAGCAGCTGTAGCGACTCAACAAATAGAGCATTTTACACACAAATAGTCACCTAAACACCACCGTGCCTTTATAAAACTGGAGAAATCTAACGTTATAGTGTTAGCGCTTGTTTTAAATGGAAGAAATTCAGCCTTGGTGAGCATAAAAACGTCATTCAGAACATGAAAAAAGTTCAATTTTCTTGATTCACTTGAACTCCTACTCTACATTATTTTCATTGGATCTCCTCTTTCACTCATTTTAGAAGTGAAAATGGTCAAGTCAACTATAAACAACCTGCTGGAGGAATTAATCCTCATCCACGAAGCATTGGGCCCGCGTTGAGGTGAGCGTGAACTCGTTGAGAGATGCTGGCGTTCCCTCAGAGAGAGTCGAGGCGAAACCGAGTGGAAAATAAGGAGAACGACAGAGTAACGCCCACTCTTCCATTAGCTAAAGCATTGAACGCTTCCATCATCTGCTTGAACAAAGTGTGAGGTGGGAAAGGCGAGAGAATGGGGCGTCGAACGCACATCGGTGATGGATAGAGATAGCGAACCAACGCCTCTCCCTCACTACACCATCTGTTCTCTTCCTGAGAAGAGAAACATGGGCTTTGTGTGTCGAGGTGGGCGGCCACAATCTTTATCACGATGTGAGAGATGGAATACATCACAGAAGGCTGATTTTTACTGGAAATCCTATGGCTTGCATATGAAATGCCTGTTTATTTTCAAGTAAATGAAATACTTTGTATCATATTTGACTTTCTTTTATATTCGGAACTTGACGTACACAAAGCAGAAGATCAGATAATAAATGTACTATATAAATTAACTTTATTATTTTTTATTATGCATTTGGCAGGTGCTTTTTATTTAATGCATATTAATGCTATTGCAAACAGAATTGTGATTTGGAATTCAAATGCAAGGAAGTAGAATTCATATAAAAATCCATATCATTGTTATAGATTTTTCACTAAGCCCTGAGGATTGAAACAAGATGAAGCTAGATGGACAGATGGATGGATGGATGGATGCTGGGATTGATGCATGGATGGATGGATGGGTGGATGCATGGATATAAGATGGATGCATGGATGGATGGAAGGAAGGAAGTAGAATTCATATAAAAATCCATATCATTGTTATAGATATTGCACTAAGCCTCGAGGATTGAAACTAGATGAAGCTATATGGACAGATGGATAGATGGATGGATGCATGGATGGATGGATGGATGCATGGATGGATGGGTGGATGCATGGATAGAAGATGTATGCATGGATGGATGGATGGATGGATGCATGGATGGTTGGTTGGTTGGATGGATGGATGGATGTATGGATGATTGATGGATGGATGGATGGATGGATGGATGGATGGATGAATGATTGAATTTATAGATAGATAGATAGATAGATAGATGGATGGATGGATGGATGGATGGATGGATGGATGGATTGATGGATTGATTGACGAGCAAGCAAATTAATTTACAGATGGATGGATGGATGGATGGATGGATGGATGGATGGATGGATGGATGAATGGATGGATGAATGATTGAATTTATAGATAGATAGATAGATAGATAGATAGATAGATAGATGGATTGATTGACGAGCAAGCAAATTCATTTATAGATAGATGGATGGATGGATGTATGGATGTATGGATGATTGATGGATGGATGGATGGATGAATGGATGGATGAATGATTGAATTTATAGATAGATAGATAGATAGATAGATAGATAGATAGATAGATAGATAGATAGATAGATAGATAGATAGATGGATGGATGGATGGATGGATGGATGGATTGATTGACGAGCAAGCAAATTAATTTATAGATAGATGGATGGATGGATGGATGGATGGATAGATGGCTGATGATTATGATCTGAAATGTCCAAATATCCACTGATTCATCATTCTGTCTCTTCCACTGATGCGTCTGCATTTGTAAGGCCGTGTGTTGAGCGTTTGTAAAGCCACGGCTTTGATGGCATATGCAGCACTCAGAGCGACATGATGCCGTGTGAGCGAGCAGGATTATCCGTGAAGATCGTCTCAGTAATCACAGTAGAACAGCCTCATCCTGACCTGCTGTCATTATTCATCCGCAGCGACAGCATTCACACTCGCGCTTGTTTTCATTCTCCTACCTCTGAGAATCAATGTGTTAAACCAGATATTCGTTAGGCCTGTCATGCAATAACACGGAGGTGTATTCCTCTGCTTGACAGGTTATTTCCCTGATGTATTCCTAAGTCCTTCTTTATTTTGCACATGTATGTTTTTGCATTAATATACACTATATTGCCAAAAGTATTGGGACACCCCTCCAAATCATTGAATTCAGGTGTTCCAATCACTTTCATGGCTACAGTTGTATAAAGCAAGCACTTAGGCTTGAAGACTGCTACTACAAACATTTGTGAAAGAATGGGTCGCTCTCAGGAGCTCGGTGAATTCAAGCATGGTACCGTGGACTCTAGAGCAGTGGAGACGTGTTCTCAGGAGTGACGAATCACGCTTCTCTGTCTGGCAATCCGATGGATGAGTCTGGGTTTGGTGGTTGCCAGGAGAACAGTACTTGCCTGACTGCATTGTGCCAAGTGTAAAGTTTGGTGGTGTGGGGTTGTTTTCATGGGTTGGGCTCGGCCCCTTAGTTCTACCAGAAAGACTCGGGAGATAAATTGAAATAACAGCGTATATTTATTAACAGCCCAGCAAGCATGAATTTATAAAGTTCTTTGGCGTAGGCCCCGTCCTTAGAGAGCAATGCGAGGGTAGCGGAATCTACATATCCTGCCTGAAGACGAAGGCAGGGGCGCAGCCGACCCCCCTTGAGGTTAATGAAGGGACCATCCTGGTGGTGGTTGGGGAGGATGGAGGTAATTGGCAGCGTCAGCATCTGCGAACTCAGACGAATGTAAGTACCAATCTTTTATACTGTGAGTGTTAGCACATGATTGGTTAGAAGTGAAGTATTACGTGGCGCGCTGATTGAGTCTTCCTGGCAGAACTTACGCTAAAGCTTTCATTTCCAGTGAACTCTTAATACCAAGACATTTTGGACAATTTCATGCTCCCAACTTTGTGGGAACAGTTTGGGGATGTTCCTGTTCCAACATGACTGCGCACCAGTGCACAAAGCAAGGTCCATAAAGACATGGACGAGCGAGTTTGGTGTGGAAGAACTTGACAGAGTCCTGACCTCAACCCCACAGAACAGCTTTGGGATGAATTAGAGCGGAGACTACGAGCCAGGCCTTCTCGTCCAACATCAGTGCCTGACCTCACAAATGTGCTTCTAGAAGAATGGTCAAAAATTCCCATAAACGCACTCCTAAACCTTCTGGAAAGCCTTCCCAGAAGAGCTGAAGCTGGAGCTCCAAAGGGTGGGCCAACTCCATATTAAACCCTTCGGATTAAGAATGCATCCCAAGTTTTGGCATCCCAAAACTTTTGGCAATATAGTGTACATGCAAACTCTTCTTCTTGTCATCTGAATGCCTGACCTCCAGTGTAGTGTAGTGTCGAATATGCAAGTATGTATTTTCAGTGGTATTTTTAGAGTTACGGGGGGAATTTGTCTGTCAAACAAATGTCATTCACCAGTGAAATCATGTCTGCATGTTTTTCACGCATCAGAGTGCGCCGCAGAGTGACTTTGGTGTGACCTGGAAAATGTGTTGTCATTAAAAGCCAGAGGAAGTTTTAACCGTCGACTACTGTGTCCTTCCAGACGCGGCCTGAGAGCGCAGCGTCCCAGAAGAGAGTCTGATCCCAGACCCTCGTCCTCTTCCCTGGATAATGGCAGCGTTTAGGTCACCTTGGAAGTCCGCGAGCCGCAGACGAACGGATTAGTTTGACTCCGTATGGATTCATGCTCCACCATCTGCATTAAGAGCTGGACACATTCTACAACATTGTGAAGAAGTCATCAAAGCAATTTCACATTGTTGACCACCGATCAAGTTTTCCTCCTTTCAGCTAGTTTTGAGAGAGGAGTCTGTCTTATTATTTCCCTGAGGGAATGCTTTCATGCCGCAGCTCATTATTAAATGTATAATGTATGCTGTTTCTTTTCCAGGAAAAAGTATTTCATTTTGCATTTATTTTTTTCCTAAACAGGCTCCTCCAAAACAATCAGTGTCGATACTGGCCGAACGAGCCAATTTCCCCTCATTAAATAATCTCTCCAGCCATCCTCTCTAATGAATAACAGATGTGCTCTGATCTCTCAGGAGGGATTTGGACGAAGCGCCAGTCATCAGGAGAGACAGAGCTGCCAAAACTAAACGCCAGTGACCAACACATGAGAACCACACTGAAACATCTCACTCATGAAATTACTTATCTATCTATCTATCTATCTATCTATCTATCTATCTATCTATCTATCTATCTATCTATCTATCTATCTATCTATCTATCTATCTATCTATCTATCTATCTATCATCTATCCATCCATCCATCCATCCATCTATCATCTGTCTATCCATCCATCCATCTATAATTTTATAATTCTATAATTCAAATCTTTCTTTCCTCAAAAAGACCATTTAAACTTAAAGTTAAACATTTTCAAATAATGCAATAATCAACGTCTTGGCAAATTTTGTTTTTGTAATTAAAAATGAAAGTTATAGGAATATATTAATTTCAGTTAAGTTTATTTCTACTTATTGAGATTTGCCTGTTATGATGATGGTTGTGGCGAGCAGGACGAGGTCGAGGGACGTGAGAGCGGCGCGAGACCGGTGGCGTGATTACTGATGAGCGTCACCTGCGCGACGCATCGGTCTCGTATCTCTCACGTTCCTCGACCTCGTCCTGCTCGCCACAATGGTGTTGGTTGTTATGATGATGATGATGGTGTTGTTGTTGGTTGCTATGATGATGCTGGTTTTGTTGCCTGTTATGATGATGGTGTTGTTGTTGGTTGTTATGATAATGATTGTTTTGTTGTTGGTTGTTATAATGATGGTGTTGTTATTGGTTGTTATGATGATGAGGATGATGATGGTGTTGTTGTTGGTTATTATGATGATGGTGTTGTTGTTGTTTGCTATGATGATGCTGGTTTTGTTGTTGGTTATTATGATGGTGTTGTTGTTGGTTGCTATGATGATGCTGGTTTTGTTGTTGGTTATTATGATGATGGTGTTGTTGTTGGTTGCTATGATGATGCTGGTTTTGTTGCCTGTTATGATGATGGTGTTGTTGTTGGTTGTTATGATGATGGTGTTGGTTGTTATGATGATGATGATGATGGTGTTGTTGTTGGTTATTATGATGATGGTGTTGTTGTTGGTTGCTATGATGATGCTGGTTTTGTTGCCTGTTATGATGATGGTGTTGTTGTTGGTTGTTATGATGATTGTGTTGGTTGTTATGATGATGATGATGATGATGGTGTTGTTGTTGGTTCCTATGATGATGCTGGTTTTGTTGTTGGTTATTATGATGGTGTTGTTGTTGGTTGCTATGATGATGCTGGTTTTGTTGTTGGTTATTATGATGGTGTTGTTGTTGGTTGCTATGATGATGCTGGTTTTGTTCCCTGTTATGATGATGGTGTTGGTTGTTATGATGATGATGATGATGGTGTTGTTGTTGGTTGCTATGATGATGCTGGTTTTGTTGTTGGTTATTATGATGATGGTGTTGTTGTTGGTTGTTATGATGATGGTGTTGTTGTTGGTTGCTATTATGATGCTGGTTTTGTTGCCTGTTATGATGATGGTGTTGTTGTTGGTTGTTATGATAATGATTGTTTTGTTGTTGGTTGTTATAATGATGGTGTTGTTATTGGTTGTTATGATGATGATGATGATGATGATGGTGTTGTTGTTGGTTATTATGATGATGGTGTTGTTGTTGGTTGCTATGATGATGCTGGTTTTGTTGCCTGTTATGATGATGGTGTTGTTGTTGGTTGTTATGATGATGGTGTTGGTTGTTATGATGATGATGATGATGATGATGATGATGATGATGGTGTTGTTGTTGGTTGCTATGACGATGCTGGTTTTGTTGTTGGTTATTATGATGGTGTTGTTGTTGGTTGCTATGATGATGCTGGTTTTGTTGTTGGTTATTATGATGGTGTTGTTGTTGGTTGCTATGATGATGCTGGTTTTGTTACCTGTTATGATGATGGTGTTGGTTGTTATGATGACGATGGTGTTGTTGTTGGTTGCTATGATGATGCTGGTTTTGTTGTTGGTTATTATGATGATGGTGTTGTTGTTGGTTGTTATGATGATGGTGTTGTTGTTGGTTGTTATGATGATGGTGTTGTTGTTGGTTGTTATGATAATGATGGTGTTGTTGTTGGTTGTTATGATCATGGTGTTGTGGTGATGATGATGGTGTTGTTGGTTGTTATGATGATGTTGTCGTCGTTATGGTGACACAGTTGTGGATGGTTTTGGTGTTATCAGCAGTGATGGTAGAATCCTGTCTGTGTGTGACTGTGATGTTTCCCCCATCGTGTGTGTGTGTGTGTGTGTGTGTGTGTGTGTGTGTGTGTGTGTGTGTGTGTGTGGCATCCCGTGCAGTGTGATGAAGTCATTAAGAAGCCATTAGGAAGCCATTAAGATTCATTAAGAGAGCGAGGTGGCGGTGTAGTACAGCGTCGCTGTGTTCCCAGCGTGGAGGAGAGTCTGTTAATCACACACTTTATTACTGGCCTCTGAGTTAAAGAGTAAATATTACTCCAGTGAGATCAATGAGAGGCCATCCTAAAGAAACACATGCCTGTGTGTATTTAGGAAAGAGACTCTCACACTCACACAATCACTGTCATTGTCTCTACCGTAATAAAACCGAACATTCATTTGCGCTCTCATTCTGTCAAACCACTCGCTCGAGCTAAATACTTGACGAGAGAGACACATTTTGAGACACTTTCTCTCAGATGTGTCTGTTCGACAATTAATTATATAGATTGATGACACAAAACCTGTGTTTCAACACAGGATGAATGTGATGAATTGGAGTGTTTCTGCTGTGTTTTTATTAAAAGGTTTAATCAAATATCTAATTTATTGTCCTTTAATCTTCTGAAATGTATCAGAGTGACATGGCTTTGCTGCACACAAATAAAACACAGTAGAGTTAGAGTATGTTTTCTTAGAAGGATAGTTCGCTAGAAGGATTATGGGTAAATAGACTGACCTCACACTAAATCAGTGAAGCCCTGTAGAGACATACCTGAGAGACATCTCGTTCTGACCTCTGACCTCTGAGTGAGTAGGAGGAACGGGTGTGAGAGCAGGTCAAAGGTCAGCACTGTAAAGGTTAGAAGGTGCCGTGATGACTCTGAGCGCTGGATGTGTGTTCATGTGTGGGTGTTTACATGTGAGTCCTGTGTGTGTGTAAGCTAATTCTCACTTCATGCACTATTCAAGCAAAAATAAAATGATTTTATGTTAATATTACAACACAGGATAACACAATGCACACCGCCGTCACTCCGGTCCCACAGCTCTCGGCTCCACCCCGCTTGCCACAGTATTAATGTAGCACACATTATGCTAAAACACATATTTATACCAAACCACATTATTTAATTCAATTCAGTATGCCAGCCAATCAAAGTCCTTTATGATGTCATAGTGTCATGACATTATGATGTCACTTGGAATCTACGTTTAAACTCTCTGATTTCTCAACTGTAATTCTGCGGTGTGTAGCCGGATCTGTTAACCTCTTAGCTTGTCTGTGTGTTGGTTTGCAGTTTGGAGAGGTTTTCAGCGCCTGTGGAGCCTCTCTCTCCGGTGCTGTGGCTCGGTTGGCAATGCCGCGCCGTCGACTGGCCAACAGCTCTGTCTTTTTCCGGCCCGTGTGATGACTGGCACGGAGAGAGAGGCTGACAGCAGGCACGGAGGACAAACCAATGTGTTGCTCCACTCAAACACATGGAAACACAGGCAAGGAGACAGATACAGGAGTGTACACAGGACAAGAACAGTCTTTAATACTCAGATTAGTGTTGTGTGTTTAGATTAAACTGGAGATTTAATGGTTTAGGCTAAATGGAGCAGTTTGTCATTGCAAAGATAAATGTCATCCTTGATGAATGAATGCAGCTGTTTAGTGTCCACGCGTCACTGAGGCTCATTCTCAGGGTTAATGACTTACAGTGATGTGGAGCAGGATTTTCGACCAATGAGATTTCAAGGTGGGTGTGGCTACCAGGTGCAACCAAGTTGGTCGATGACAGTGTAATTTGTATATTAGTAATTTTGGATTTTAGTCATTTGTAGTAATTTAGTCATTTAAATAGTTGGATTTTGGATATTAGCAATTTGTGTGTCATTTTTAAAAGATTTTATGTAAGTCTGTATTGTTTTTATTTTTCGTGTATGGAGTTAAAGTAAATGAAAATGAGAACTGTTGCCTTGACAACTAGCTGAAATAAAATAAGTTTAAGTTTTATTATATTTTATTTCAAGTAACACATTTTTTTAATGGTTTTAGTTTCAGTTTTAGTTTTGATTAACAATAACCCTGGTATATATTTTTTTTACATTTTCAATTAGCTTTTATTTTTATAGTTTCAGTTTTATTCATTTTGTTATTTGCTTTTTTTTTGGGGGGGGGGGGGGTATTTTTAAAAATATATCTATTTATCTCTATTTTTATTTCAGTTTTAGATTTAGTAATTACTTCAACTTAAACTAGAAAATCAACATTTATTGTGTGTGTGTGTGTGTGTGTGTGTGTCTGTGTGTGTGTGTGTGTGTGTGTGTGTGTGTCTGTGTGTGTGTGTGTGTGTGTGTGAAATAGATTTAAATATTATGATAAAAGACACATGTTGAAAATATAAAATATTCATATTTTTTATATACACAGTCATTTATATCACTGTAGCTGTTTATGGTTGCCAAGCAACATAACCTTAAAGATAATTTTGTGAACAAATGATTAATGGGTTATAATAAAGTTCAGCTTCTCAATGGTTATCTTTTTAAAGATTTGAATGTGGCTCATCTAGTTGTTACTGTTATTAAAGTACCTTATTAAAGTAAATACTCCTCTAGTTGTTTATCCTCCACATTTTTGCCGTCTGTAATTGAACAGCTTCACAATAAGTATAATTATCCAGTACCTGACTGTGCCTTGCGAATTAATCTATTTTTTGAATAGCGGAACTACAAAAATTATATTTAACACAGACTTTTTATGACCTTCCACTCTGGTTTTGTTCTTTTCATCTGTCACAACAACACAGCTTTAGATCTGCTCTGCGTTTACAGGATCTGTTTGTCATTTAATCATAATTCAATTCATTACCGGCGTTGCCGTGGCAGTGTTATTTTAGATAACTAACTCCGCACATGATCAACATCAGCATCGGATCTGATTCGAGTCGTGAAAACACGAGGCGTAACTACTATCCATTTTTTTTTTCAATAATATTAGTCTTTTGTTCTTATTTTTACTCAAGTAGGATATTTTATAATGTAAAGCTGTTTGTTATGAATGAACTGATCTTAAAGGCCCCCTGAAGTGCTTTGAAATGCGTTATTATTCGACATTAACGTGAAACCAGACTTCATTCGCCCGATGGAAAGCGTGTCTGAATCGTTCCCTATCCCCAATATAGTGCACTATGTGCCATGTAGAAAATAGTAAATGTGCAAACAAGTGACCGATTTCAGCCGCAGCATCAGCAACTATTTATAATGTAGGGGGCGGAGCTTCAGATTCGAGAACACATTTGATTGGGCAGAAAATCTGACGAGAATCGCAGAGTGATGTCATCAAAATCATCGATCCATATTTGATGTTTATATCGTCTAAATGTGAATTGTGTCATTGTTTTGGAGCACACTAGCTTATAGATAACTGTACGGCTAACATATTCAAACTAAAAGCCAAAAAAAACTCGAATTTGATTTCATGGGGACTTTAATTCACTGGATTGATAACCTTAAGATTGTTGAAATAGGCCTACACAAACAATTTGTTGCTATTGTTGTACTCATAAAAGAGTGATGTTTATGATGTTAGCATGATATAAAATGACAGTGATGTAAGATGGGTACTCTAATGCTGGAGAGCTTCGGGAAACACAAACTTCTTGATTCCTCTCTTTGAAATGATCGTCTCCTGCAGGGAAATCAGGTCGTATTTTCCAGCAGAGTGTTTCGGGAGCGTGATTTAGTGCTGCACGCAGCTTTTGGATGAGTGTATTTTTAGTGTAGCGGCTGATAATGAACATTGACTCCCACTGACTCTCTACACACCAGAGACAGAACTGGGGTGGCTAATTAACGCCTTATGTAATTTCTCTGACCGACCGTGGAGTAACAGCGAAAAGACGAGCGATAAATTAACCGCTGATTGACTGTGAGATCTTCACTCGGCGCGGCGGGAAACTCTTTATTCTGCTCCGAGGTGAATAAACGGCCACATGCTTTGACTGAGAAATCCTGAGTTTTTATTTCAGCCTTCAGATTCTTTAAAGGGAACCTATTATGCCCATTTTTACAAGATGTCATATCACTCTCAGGTGTCCCCAGAATGTGTCTGTGAAGATTCAGCTAAAAAAAAACCGGATGATTTATTATATCATGTTGTAAATGCCCATTTTTGAGTGGAAGGAAAAGCATGCTGTCTTTGTGCATGTGTCTTTAAATGCAAATGAGCCACTGAGTCTCCACCCCGCTTTCCAGAAGAGGGCGGAGCCTTTACAGCCCGTGCCTCGGATCCTTGGACGCCAAAAACTAAAACATCCGTTTGGTTTTGATTATCATCTGTATCGTGGTCACGCTCATGTGACATTGCAGTTCTTCAACATCATGAAAGTTTATTACCTGCATGCGTTTTAACCAAGCGGCAACCTCCCTGTCTCTCTCTTGAAACCAACACGGAAGTGAATTAAACGGCAATTCATCGACTGGCCGCTTGAGGCTGGCTGCAGAAGTGAGTCAAATCTGTATCTCCCCCATGTTAAAATGCCCAACTTTACAGTAGAAAAAAACATGTTTACAGCCTGGTACTCGAAGTGGCTTTGGTCTATACAGCTAATTTTGCCCTTCATAACAACTGTGAGGGGGGTGATTTTTTTTTAGAACTCATCCGTTTAGTATCCGTCTTTTAACTATTATAATATTTCGAAGGGCAAAAACAGGACCTTTTAATTGGCATTCTGATTTTAATCATCATCAACTGTCACTTTAGTGCGAGGCCCTGTGGAGTCACAGGTACTGTGAGTAGCCACTCAAAAAAATAAATTGTTGAATGAACATGATTTAATCGTATCACCCATTATGCATCTAAGCAAGATTTGAATATTTTATTTGAACACAATATTGGTTTGTAAATTGAACATGATTGTAATATGTCAATGCAACTTCTTTGCAACTAATTGAATCAACATGTTTGTATTGTGTTAGACTAATCAAATGTATTCTCATTCACTCAAAGCACAGGAAAGCAGAATCACCAAAGGAGAAAATAAAAGTTTTAAGTCACCATTATGGAGATCAGTGTGTGTTTTAGTTGGGCTCTTCACCCTTAAACTATTAACTTTAAGTTTTGTTTGGCTGCTGTACATAAGTTATAACAGCCAGATGAACAAATAGTAACGGTGATCTGATAGTGTTGGTTGTGTATTAACATAACCATTATTTCACAATCATTTAACCTAAATCACTGAACTCATGTAGAGTCCAATTTATGATTTAGGTTTATTTTATTAATTTTAGCTGCATAATATGTTTAGCCTTATCAATTAAATTAAACGAGTAAATAAAAAAATAAAAAAAGTATATACACATTTCTTTTTTAGGCACACACAGACATCAAGATTTAACGTATGAATCTCAGCAATGGTGAGAAAAATAGATCACCTCTGATCATAAGCTCATTATTTATTCATGCAGCAATGCATGATGGGAGCTATGAATGACTTTTGATTGGTGCAACACAGAATGCACTGCAACATGCTTTATAAATGTCACCATTGTTGAGATTCATACACTGATTATTGATGTCTGTGTGTGCCCAAAAAAGAAATGTGTATATATATTATTATTTTTATATTGTTTGATCGTTTTAATTTCATTGAAAAGGCTAAACCTATTATGCAGCTAAAATTAATAAATTAAACCTAACTCATAAATTGGACTCTATATGAGTTCAGTGATTCAGGTTAAACGATTGTGAAATAATGGTTATGTTAATACACAATCAACACCATCAGATCACCGTTCCTATTTGTTCATCTGGCTGTTAAAACTTATGTACAGCAGTCAAACAAAACTTAGTTAATAATTAAAGGGTGAAGAGCCCAACTAAAACACACACTGATCTCCATAATGGTAACTTAAAAATTAGATTTTCTCCTTTGGTGATTCTGCTTTCTTGTGCTTTGAGTGAATGAGAATACATTTGATTAGTCTAACACAATACAAACATGTTGATTCAATTAGTTGCAAAGAAGTTGCATTGACATATTACAATCATGTTCAATTTACAAACCAATATTGTGTTCAAATAAAATATTAAAATCTTGCTTAGATGCATAATGGGTGATACGATTAAATCATGTTCATTCAACAATTTATTTTTTTGAGTGTAGCTCCCAAGCCTGCGCTAACTCCATAACGTCGAGCTAGGTGGGCGTGGTTTCCGATAGCCGGGCTCCTCAGCTCCGCCTCTTTGCCCATATTCTGTT
Source organism: Phoxinus phoxinus (assembly GCF_949152265.1). NCBI lineage: Eukaryota > Metazoa > Chordata > Actinopteri > Cypriniformes > Leuciscidae > Phoxinus > Phoxinus phoxinus. The sequence continues at coordinate 13,223,089 of NC_136876.1, read as the reverse complement.
ATCCGGGAGTGACGAGCGGTGACGCGAGGCCAAAATGGCGATGGCCGGCTCCGCCCACTTTAGGCTTCAAAAATGCTCTTCAGAAACCTATGGATGACGTCACGGACACTACGTCCATATTTTTTTTACAGTCTATGGTTTTAAAGCCATATCAGTCTAAACTTCTAATATATGGTTTTCTGAGCGCACACATAAGAAGCACACGCACAGAAAGCTAGATGTCAGGCGGTGTGTCCCGTGAGTATTAAACTAAGTTCTCTTTCATTTCTTATTGCGCTTAAACTGACAAATACACTCAAGGTTATGTCAAAAACACACAAAATTCACTTACACACAGTCGGTTATCTGCACTGCAAGTAAAGAAATTGCATGTGTATATTAGATCTGTGTATTAAAGTCAAAGCAGCGTGATATACAATACCTACTGCTATACTGTTAATATGAATCAAACAACAAAAGAAAAACAGAAAATCACTCGCTGCTCTTGACTGAATAACTTTAGTAACTTTATTAAGAATACATCTCTTACTTGAAAGCTGCTGTTAAATGCTCTGGCGAGAAGATAAACATGGTGGACTGTGTACAGCTCACTGAGGGGAGGAGCTAAGCTAAGAGGGCGGAGCCCATCAGCAGTCGTGGGCGGGGCCTGTGCAATGTGACGTCACAAATGCTATAATCTGCAAATGGGGGATGGGGGGTGGGGGGGTGGGTGTCAGTTCTCCTCTGGCCAATGAACGGACAGTGTATGATTATGATTCAGGCAGCATTATAGGTCAGAAGTCAGATTGGTTTGGATGCAATGAGTCTGTGGACACTTTAAAGATGCTGTGTGTGCTGTTCAGATAGTTTGGTGGTTGATATTGACCTGCTGAATCACTGTGACTCGGACATTGATCTGGGGTGCGTTCCCCAAAAGCATCGCTAGCCAACTATGGTCACAATTTCCATTGAACTCCATTGGTACAACTTGCGACCATAGTTGGCTTTGGGAAACGCACCCGTGACCTGTTTGTTTGAGATGACGTGATTTTGAGGGCGGGACTTTCTGTTTGATTGACAGATATAAGATATTTGACAGAGAATCGATTATTTATTGACTTTGGAAACATCACACTTTTAATGAACTTAAAAATAAATATCTTTCTAACATCGGAGTTCCTTAAACTCTGAAAAACAAATAAAAAAAGAACAATTCTTGAAAGAAATGGACCTTATTTACTTTCTTAATGTCTGTGGTATTTTTTTGAGCATGACACATTAGTGTTTTTCTCAAAGATAAAATGTTTTCATGATTTTCTTTTATGATCCAATCAAATCCCAATGATTATGAGGATCATCATTAGATTCGCAATAAAAGACATCAGCATCAGTGCTGGTGTTAACTTCATATAGCGCTATAAACATACACACGAGAAGCCATTGCCCTCATCAAAGCACAGCAGGAGAAATCAATACACTATCATGTTATCTTCCTCCCATACGATGAAGGACTAGACATCTAATATGTGTCATTCTGTGTAAGTCAAACTGTTGCAATTTGATCTGTAATGTGAGATCATTTTCATGTAAAGCATTGTTGCCTCTGCATGATTTTTTCCCCCATGTCTTTTGTGATTGTCATATCGTACAAAATAATTGAGTAAAAGCCAAGGCAGGCGGTCCAACATCAATGGTCTTTGTCATCTAGACAGATACAAAATGTATTGATTTATGTTGCATATGACGAGCTAACATGAACATTTCTAATTGAATGACTCTTCATTAGATGGCCGTCATATGGAGCAACCCAACATTCAACACTTCTGACGTTTTCGGACAAATTCTGTCACGGCAAAGATTCGCATTATGTCGTTGAGCAAGTGCTGATTATTTTTAGTGCCATACGTTGACAAAAATAATCGTTGAAAACTCCTATCGTGCGCAGCCAGCTTTTGTCTTTGGATTAAACCAACATCCTTCATTGAACATCCGGATCGATCCACTGGCGCTGACGGAGCAGCTATTTGATCCGATTGGATAATCATCTGTATGATGGCCGCAATCATGTGATCTAATCGATGAAACTGCTGTCAGGACTAAAAGACATGATCTGTTTTTAGGGTTCCTGCTTGTAATTCTTTGTTGTGGGTGTTGTAGATCTTTAAACACCTATACGGTTGGCATCTTCATTCATTTATTTATTTTATTCATAGAGGTCGTTTGCAAATTAGCATAATTGCTCTAGCCTCCCCAAATGTTAATGAAGAGCATATTTTAACCTTCTGTTGTATGGGCTGATTTGAATATATGAATTTACAATTGATGATGCCAATAGTCCTGCGCTCTCCACATTAATACAGGAATACTGTGTTTCCCAGCACAAGGATCCGGGTTTCACACTCATGCTGAGATGTTTTCACATACACATTGCTGGTGTGATATAACTAAGATCCCTGCAGGGAAAGAAAGAGAGAAACCTGTGTAACCGGACGCTCGCGTCACTGTCTGGCTTTAGAAGTTGATGATTGATCTGTCCAAACCTGCTCTGATCCAAAAACCAAATGAGATGCTGGACAGAAAGAAGCTCCCTATGTAGACAGCTCACTCGTTTTTATAACAGATCCAGTATCTCTCTGGCTGAGTTTGAACAGATTGAGTTTTATTTCTCCTCCAACAGACTTGAAACTTGTTGAAGTTCGTCTAATGATCTTTATGTCTAATTTAGACACAGCCATGAAAGTTTCTGGCTTCTTTCCTTTTTCTCTACGAGCTAATGAGTTTAGCTCCCTGGACGGATATGCAGTTTTAATTTGACAATTGGCAGCCAGATTGCAAACGAATCACTAAAAAAAACACGTTCGTCTCCCTCAAGGCGACAGCATTATGCAACAACCTGAGGTAATGTACGAAAACTTGAGCGAGGAAAAGATGCTTGAATGATAAAGTTTATGAGTTAGAAGAGCAATGAGTCTGTGAGACAGAGAGAAGCTTTAGACCTTCGTAACGTCTAATTAGTTTCGGTCTCTGACACTGTTGTACTGTGTGTTAGCAGTCATGAAATGGCACTGACACTTCTAAATGTGTTGGAGAAGAGTTGGAACCGGTGTTGGGATTAACACAAGTTACGCAATCAGATTTCTTATTTTCAAGTAACTATAAAGTAATTTGTACATTTCATTTGTACAGAGAGTCTGGCCGCTCTCCATTGACAAGCGTTAACTTCCTTGAAGGCGGGTACTCTGTTGAAGTTTAAAACTATCGGATCTCCCCAGAGCCACTCTGGATCTGCCATAACCAATCGCTAACGTTTGGTTGTGACGTATGACGGCTCAAATTAGCATACAACCTCAACGTCATCGTTCTCAGCCACTCCCTCTGTTTGCTGATTGGACCGGTAAAAAATTTACCGGAGAAAACCCGCGAATATACCGCAAACCCAGACGTAGTACTGAAGGAAAATGAAAATTGAGCGGAAGTACTTAGGAGGGCGGAGCCAGGCTAGTAAAGTACTGCATTTACAACAAAAAATAAAAAAGTTACCTTTTAAAATACTTTGCTTCCCAATTTATTGACTGACTCTGAAATTGGGTGTAAAGCTGCGTTCACGGCATGTTGGAAATATCGTAATTATGAGATCGCAAAAAAGACCCGCCCCCTTCAGTTACTGTCTCTATGTCCGACAAGCTACGCCGCTCTCACACACACCATGTTCTCACGCAGTGAAAAATACATCGCGGAGCAGAGAGGACACTGACAACACGCTGACAGACAGGACAGACCAGCTTACTTTTAAAACATATTAAACAAATTTCAAATTTGGTCATTTTTTTAAAGTAATTTAAACAACAAATATCGTTTTGTGTCTCTTTAATGTGTCTGTCAGATCGCTGTAGAGCCTCAGTTAAAGCTGCTCGTGAACCGATCATCTCTTCCTTCTAGTTCATTTATAGCATCAAATAAACATGAATGAACATCAGAAGGAATGTTGTTTTAACCGCGGAAAGACGTCAGTACACTCCGCTTCTCAAGTTCAAATCCTCCCATGTTAATCTACTAACTCTCCTGACTGCTTTGTCGGACAAAATGGCGGATGGGGAAGTATGATTGGTCAGATCGCCTGTCAATCAAGCTCCCTGCGAAAGGGTCAATTACAGCTTGTAACTTGTGAATTTTCCGAGAACTCTTACTTGTACCACCTGATAGATTCATGTAGAATTCATTTTGGCGATGTGAACAGCTCAGAGAACGTCATGTGTTGTCATCTGGAGACTACGGTAATTACGACATGAACGCGGCATTTGTCCAGAGGCGTTGTGTGCACTGTGTAAACATGATGGGTATTGTAGTTCTAGACTAAATGTGAGCATGCACAAAAACACATTCAGCATTCGCCAAAATGAATTAAAACAGTGAAACGCAAACTCTGAATATTACACAAACCTGCTATAATTAAATGTTAAATTACACAAATATACTTTATGTATTTAATCTCACTTTATTAACCAATGTCGATGATCCCATTCACAGACGATGAACATCATGCATCTACTTACATATGACATCGCTTGTTTCTGCTTCTTCTTCGCGTGTGTTTTGATCAGGAGATTCAGTAATCTTTCAGAAGATGTGCAATAGCGCCCCCTACCATATAACAGTGAAAACACGGAAAGCTGGAAAATTTCGTCAATGGTTGGGAAGCGTTTTCTCACAAATGACAGAAAATTCCATCAATGGGGAAAAAGTTAAGATTTAGATAGTTATACTGGAAAACAAGATACAAATACCAAGTAAGAAAATGATCTTTTGTAGTGTAGACTCACATTACATCAAAATGACTGGAGGTTTTGACCTCTTTCACCATATTCATCGTTCATTCAGTCCCAGTCTAAGCTGAAGTCTGGCCTCTGGACATCCGCAGTGTTGTTAGTATTCTGATGACCCTCGGGCGACACCGTGACTCTGGTTACGGGGCCAAAGATCAAGACATGATTGAATTACCTGCTCATCTGGATAAAAAGACACGCTCCCCATCGGCCTTCTTATGTCATCTCTGAATCCGACAGGCTCAGCCGAGATGATGGAGCCGAAACACAAGTTTTTAGATTCTGGCGTGAAGCACTTTGAGCTGCACTATATTTGATTTGAATGAAAAGTATAAAAAACTATATTATAGTTACAGTATATTACTAGAAAAAAAAAAGAAAAAAAAAATATATATATATATACACTGAAGAAAAAAAATCTTAATTTTTCTTCGGCAATTTCGATCTAACAATATAACATGGAATAAAACCCTTTTAAAGGAAATGTGTTACTTAGAAACATCTAAGTAATTAATACAATAGATATTGTGTGAGATACCATATCTTCATATCACAAGGTATCATGTGAACGCACAGACCTCAATAGTAGACCATACACAATGATGGTAACATTCGATGGATCGTTTCTGTGTTTGAATGTGTCATTTTTGAGTAGAAAATTAACTCCAAATGTCACAAAATGGCAAGTTACTAATCCTAAAAACAAAAGCAATGATAAAACAGTGTAAAAAATAAAACAGTGTAAATTCAGCTGGAAAACAGTGGAAATTCAACCTCATTAATTATTCAAAGCCCGGTGCATGATGGGAAAACCAGTATCAGAAAAGTTGAGTAATTTTATAACGTTGATAATTTACGCTTTCATTTCTACACGCTTGAATTGAGTACTAATATCAAATTTACTTCGTTTTTTTCATTCTTGCCTGAACTAACTTTTTCATGTAAATAAAAAAAAAAATCTGTAGTATTTACTACACCACAAAATCATTTTTATTAGTGTGTGTGTGTGTGTATATATATATATATATATACATACATACAGGTGAAACTCGAAAAATTTGAATATGGTGCAAAAGTTCATTTCAGTAATTCAACTTAAAAGGTGAAACTAATTTATTATATATACTCATTACATGCAAAGTGCGATATTTCAAGCCTTTATTTGTAATAATTTTGATGATTATGGCGTACAGCGTATGAAAACCCCAAATTCAAAATTAGAATATTGTGAAAAGGTTTTAATAAGCTGTAAGCCAAAATCATCAAAATGATAACAAATAAAGGCTTGAAATATCTCACTTTACATGTAATGAGTCTATATAATATATTAGTTTCACCTTCAAGTTTTTTGCACGATATTCACATTTTTCGAGTTTCACCTGTATATAGTTTTAATGTTTTATTAATTTTAATGACTTTTCCTGATCTATCAAACACTTTTAAAACTAGGTTTCATCATATATTAAGGTTTTTACCGTGTGAATTCTGGTTCAAAGACAAAATAAATCAGTTGTTTTGCCTGTTAATTATTTTAAGTCATGTTGAAAACATCAACTTTGAGAAGCACTGTTTTAGATGTTTGCCTTCTGTTTAAATATTCACAATTGGACAGGTTTCATGTATGAAAGTGGATAGTGAGTTTGAGACTGCCCCATAATTACATGAATGTTGATATCAAAAAGCCTCTCTTTAGCTTGTTGTTGCAAATGATCACCAACGAACAGATATTGCGCGTGAACAACACTGCGCTCCTGATGCTGTTTTGGGTCAGAGGATGTTGCTCTGTGCTTGATTTGTTTATGTAAATTTTGGCAGTAAAAGTTTTTACACACATAAGCACATTCAGAATCAGAGGCGCTCTAATTGTACCTCAGAGTGCTAATAAATACACGCATGAATAATGCAAACGCTGAGTGAGACAGAATTGGCCGCCGCTCAAAACTCCCCGAATTACAGGATGAGAGCGGACGGGCCCCGTTCGTCCAGAAACAGAGCCGATCTCTGGAAATAGACTCACTCATCCAGTGTTTTCGGGAAGATGATGAGGCCAAATGATGGTGGTGAGAATCCCCGAGTCATGTTTGGTCGAAAGGCCACGGATAAGGACATTGTGATCACGGGAAAACGTGATTTTTCATGATCATTTCAAATCAAACGAGGTTGATTTAATGTAACTGCAAAAGTCAATCCAGAATTTGATCTTATTCACTCATATACTGTATATCAGTTTTAGTTTCAGTTATTACCATAATAACCCTGCACTCAAAAAAATTAATTGTTGAATGAACATGATTTAATCGTATCACCCATTATGCATCTAAGCAAGATTTGAATATTTTATTTGAACACAATATTGGTTTGTAAATTGAACATGATTGTAATGTGTCAATGCAACTTCTTTGCAACTAATTGAATCAACATGTTTGTATTGTGTTAGACTAATCAAATGTATTCTCATTCACTCAAAGCACAGGAAAGCAGAATCACCAAAAGAGAAAATCTAATTTTTTAAGTCACCATTATGGAGATCAGTGTGTGTTTTAGTTGGGCTCTTCACCCTTAAATTATTAACTTTAAGCTTTGTTTGGTTGCTGTACATAAGTTATAACAGCCAGATGAACAAATAGGAACAGTGATCTGATGGTGTTGGTTGTGTATTAACATAACCATTATTTCACAATCATTTAACCTGAATCACTGAACTCATATAGAGTCCAATTTATGATTTAGGTTTATTTTATTAATTTGAGCTGCATAATATGTTTAGCCTTTTCAATGAAATTAAATGATCAAATCAATAAAAATAAAAAATATATATACACATTTCATTTTTCGGCACACACAGACATCAAGATTTAACGTATGAATCTCAGCAATGGTGAGAAACAAATCACCTCTGATCATAAGCTCATTATTTATTCATGCAGCAATGCATGATGGGAGCTATGAATGAGTTTTGATTGGTGCAACACAGAATGCACTGCAACATGCTTTATAAATGTCACCATAGTTGAGATTCATACACTGATTCTTGATGTCTGTGTGTGCCTAAAAGAGAAATGTGTTAATGTATATATATATTTTTATTGATTTGATCATTTTAATTTCATTGAAAAGGCTAAAACTATTATGCAGCTAAAATTAATAAATTAAACCTAACTCATAAATTGGACTCTATATGAGTTCAGTGATTCAGGTTAAATGATTGTGAAATAATGGTTATGTTAATACACAACCAACACCATCAGATCACCGTTCCTATTTGTTCATCTGGCTGTTATAACTTATGTACAGCAGCCAAACAAAACTTAAAGTTAATAATTTAAGGGTGAAGAGCCCAACTAAAACACACACTGATCTCCATAATGGTAACTTAAAAATTAGATTTTCTCCTTTGGTGATTCTGCTTTCCTGTGCTTTGAGTGAATGAGAATACATTTGATTAGTCTAACACAATACAAACATGTTGATTCAATTAGTTGCAAAGAAGTTGCATTGACATATTACAATCATGTTCAATTTACAAACCAATATTGTGTTCAAATAAAATATTCAAATCTTGCTTAGATGCATAATGGGTGATACGATTAAATCATGTTCATTCAACAATTTATTTTTTTGAGTGTGGTCCCGGATCCAGGATCTTAGACTTTGAAAATTCATCATCAAATATTATATTATTATAAAACTATGATAATGTAAGCAAAGACAGAAATAAGCATGAATAATTTCCATGTTTATTTGTGTATTATAATTCATTCCATAACCCCTTAGTGTAATAATTGTATTAAAAGTTGTGATTGTTTTATTTGTATTCATTTAATTAAAGTTTGCTTGGTTACCAAGGAGACGGCATATTGTCAGTGAAAAGTGTGATGAAGAACAGCAAAGTATCACTTTATTTATTTATTTAGATAAATATGATTTATTAATCAAGATAAATATCTCTAATTTATTCATTCATCAAGATACACATTTATTTATTTATAAAGATAAATATAATTTATTAATTTATTGATATCAAGATGATTATCTCTTATTTATCAAATATCACTTTGTTTGTTTGTTTGTTTGTTTATCTATCTATATATCAAGAGAAATATCACTTATTTATCAAGATAAATATTACTTGTTTATTTATTGTTTGTTTGTTTGTGCTTTATTTTAAGATGCATAAGATCCTAGCTATGAAAATTAGCATTTGCTAATACAAATGTACATAACAGGTCATTTAAATATGGAAGACTTTGACTATAACATTTAGTGGACTTCAGGGGGAAATGGTACAAATACTCATTAGTGGCTGTATTTTAATTAAAACATTTTATTGAGTATTGTGTGGTATCAGATGTTTCACAGTCCGTTTAGATGATCTATTAAAGTCCCCATGAAATCAAAAAGGATTTTTTGGGGGGCTTTTAGTATGAATTTGTTTGCCTTCTGTCGTCTAGAAGCTAGTGTGCTCCAAACCAATTACAAAATTTGCATTTAGAAGATATAAGCGTTCAAAACTTACTCTCTCATTTTCCGCCAATATGGATCAATGATTTTGATGACATCTTCACACTTCAGCTTCTCAGATTTTCTGTCCAATCAAATGCTCTCTAGAATCTGAAGCTCCGCCCCCTACATCATAAATATGAAATCAGTCACACTTTCACGATTTTCTACATGGAGAATGGCACATAGTGCACACTATATAGGGCATAGGGAACGATTCAGACATTGCAAATATGCTTTCCATTGGGACGAATGAAGTCTGGTTTCGCGTTAGTGTCACGCGAACCGCCGCAGCTCCGGTCCAGAGACACAATACACCGAGCGGATCAAATATCATTGAGTCGCCACAGACCAGAAAACGTAATTATATATTTTAAAGCGATATGGAGGAGAATAAGAGGAGAAACGGTTAGAGGTTATGAAGAGTAAACTGCGGCTTTACTGAGCTCAACGGCTCTGGCTTTGTTTTGATATAAACAAAACGCTAAGGGGGAGGAGCTGTTCGATATGCCCCGCCCTCTCTTACTGTTTGTTTCAGTGGAAATGACATCAGCACATTGAATAATTCTGCATGTTTCAAGACACTTCAGTGGGCCTTTAACCTGATCCGTGCGCTCGCGCGGACCGGCGCGCTCCCGTCACTGCGGGCCCAACTCGTTAAGCGCGGCAGAAGAAGCTGGATCAGAAGTTCAGACGAGTCTTTGGTGTGTGTGTGTGTGTGTGTGTGTGTGTGTGTGTGTGTGTGAACACAAATAAACAAGCAGGGAGGGTTGTAAAAAAAAACACAGATTTAATTAGCTTGTTAAGACGGGTTTGGAGCGCGCGGACGCGCATTCAGTCGCGCTTCCCTTCCAATCACTCTGTCTTTGATGCGTCTTACGACTTTCACCCAGTTAGAAATGTTTGTGTTCTGGTAGTGTTTTCAGCGGCTAGTTTTATTTTAAGTGACGTGACGTGAAGACCAAGTATAAGGTAACTCATACTCTGAATTTGTCCTCTGCATTTAACCCATTAGTGAACACACATACACACACACACACACACACACACACCTGGAGCAGTTGCCATTTTTGTTCCCAGAACATTTTTCTAAAAGAATAACATTCTCTAAATTCATTCTGAACATGTTTAGTGATAACATTATCCTCTAACATTCTCCTGATCAGATGATGCTGGCTGCTTGTTGGTGATGCGGATATAATTATCACTTAGTGCTCTGATTCACTGATCTCATCCAGGCGATAATCTCTGATTATAGAGGTGTTATTCATTTTATGCTTTATTATAATACACCTGTGATGATAGCTAGTCCATGCAAAACTGGCCATGGCTCCCAGAATGCATTGCGGCATGAAGCATGTCTAATAGACGCAGGCTTTTTCTAAATGTTTAGTGTACAATGTATTAAAATAGTTTAGATTATCTGATTAAAACACTGATCTCATGCTGGAATATTATCACAGGTCTATTATAATCAATCACCTGAAATCAATCACTTAAAACTTTATAGGAATGTTAGGGGATAATGTTCTAACAATGTTATTTTACAGGCTACTCAAAATTCACTAAGGTATGTGACAACAGTAAATGTACGAATCAATTACAGGCTACCGATTGATTAACCAGTTTGTTGCAGCAGTTTATCACTATTTCCACCGAAGTGCTCTTGTAATGCCTTTTTTTCCCCACCAAAAACAGTCACAGCTCTTGTATGATAAGCTAATCTCTGAATACTAGGGGTGTAACGGGTCACAGAAGTCACAGTTGCAACTTTGGGCTGGCGGGCCGCCGCGTCAGGAAATATCGTGTGATATCAGGTCTCGCGATGTAACGAAATTGCTTTACGGCAAAAAAAATCTGCAAAAAAAATTTCATTATTGCACTCCCTCACGCAGTTCGAACCCGAATTAAGAAGAAGACGTTGTAAAGAATGTCCCGTCTGCTTTGATGTCGTTGATCTACTAGCCTCTAGTATCTGAGAGTCGCCAGCGAGTTTTTCAACAGTGTTGTCAAATATCTATTCCGAAGCTGTAGGGGGAGCTCTAGAGAGAAAGCTGCGAGCAAAAAGCGAGAAAACAGTGAAGAAATTCCCGAAACTGCATAGCTCTGCTTTAAATATATGACCTGTCTGATGAGCTCATCCTCTACAGCAGGGTTCCTCAAACTCGGTCCTGGAGGGAAACTGTCCTGCACAGTTTAGCTGATCAAACACACCTAGCTGTGAGTTTCTAGTGATCCTGAAGACATTGATTAGCTTGTTCAGGTGTGTTTGATCAGTGTTGGAGCTAAACTCTGCAGGACAGTGGCCGAGTTTGAGGAACCCTGCTCTACAGCATCACGTGATGTGATCTTCATACTGTCAGTATAAGTGATAAATCAGTGTAGGAGAATGCGGCTAATGCTAACTATCTTCCCCCGTCGTGTGTCTCTTCTGTCAGCGTTGGTGTCTTCATGTGCTATTTTCAGCCATTAGGATAATCAGATGGAAATCCGCCTCCTACTCTCAAACACACACCTTTTCAGCGCTTGTCCGCCCAGTTAATATTCAGCTTTAAAAGGCTGACATTTGGCACGTTAACTGCCACCAGCGTGTGGTAACCGCGGTGATGTTGTCATGGCTGCGGGCCTGGTGTCTGTGTAAACGTCAACGCTCAAAGTAAAGAGATGTTTTTTACCGTTTATTCGTCTGTGGTGATGAAGTGGAGATCAACAGAGACACTTTAACCCAGGGAGTTCTCCAGCGCTTGCTTCTGAGATGTTTCTCCAGCAAAACAACCCCAGAAATCACACACGGGACGCAACGTCTCAAACTGTTTTCTGCTAAGATACCAAAGTCTGCAAACAAAAGTCAGACAGAGGTCTCAAACGCTTCTCATTAAACACTCAAGAACGTGTTTTAATGTTTTTTAAAAGAAGTCTGTTTCCTGCTCACCAAGGCAGCATTTATGTGATGAAAAATACAGTAAAAACAGTCATATTTTGAAATATTTTATTACCATTTAAAATAGTTTCCAATGTGAATACGCATTAAAATATGTTTATTCCTTTGATCAAAGCTACATTTTCGAGAGAGAGAGAGAGAGAGAGAGAGAGAGAGAGAGAGAGAGAGAGAGAGAGAGAGAGAGAGAGAGAGAGAGAAAGAGAGAGAGAGAGAGAGAGAGAGAGAGAGAGAGAGAGAGAGAGAAAGAGAGAGAGAGAGAGAGAGAGATGAACCCACTATGTTGTTGGTTTTATAATGCTGTAAAAAAATCAATTCTGTAAAGGCAGCAGTTGTTTAAAACCATCTGAAGATTTGTTACTGTTTCTTCTTCTGTTTGTAATCAGAATATTGTCTAGATTAAATAACTCTGCTTTTTCTGGCGACAGAAGCAGCGATTTATTGTCCAGCTTGATCCTGAAACGCGAGTGAACGTGTTTTCTGTTTGGCGACGTGAAAGCACTTTTATCTCCTTCGTTCTCCCGAACAGGCAGAGGAACATTTGTAAGATAACCGGTGCGTTTCTACGATAAAGTTTAATGAGTTTTTTTCAGCTTCTGGTTCATGTGTCAGTAACCGCAGGTCGTCCACAGACGCTGAAGATCTGTCTGCAGGACTCCGGAGAAGATAAGACCACAGACGCGAGGCCATTTGAGATAATCTTGTGCTTTGCTGTTTGAATATCTCATAATGAAAATGGCAGTAAAACAGTATAAAAGAGAACATAGTCAAGGTCTAACCAAGCCCAGTTTTACGTGGTTAAAGTTGTAAATATATATTGGAGAAACACATTTGGCAAACGCTCCGGTGTGTATTTGTGTTTGCGCTCTGGAGAGCGTCAAAGGTTTCTGTTTACAACGTGTTTTTGTAGCGTTGAGCAATGAAGCCAATCACAGACATGTCCGTTAATCTTCTGACCAATCAGAGGTGTTTAAGTTTGTCAGAATCCACTCAAAACGTTCTGCACACTTGCGAATCCTCTTATTATAACGTCCCAATTCTCTTACTTGTGCACTATAGACCTCTTTTTAGTTGGTAAACATGGTGACGTTTTTTGTGGGCGGAGCTTAGGTGGAGGCAGAACGATAGTAAATGTTTAATTGCTAATTTTGTTAGCTTGTTTTTATTGTTTTGTACTTAATTAACCGGAAAAACAAAGTGTGAAATGTTGGACACTTCAGCTGCGTCCAAAAACGCAGGCAGTGACTTGTTGTCTAGCTCAGGCAATGACTTTGGTGGTATGAAGGTACATCACAAAACTGATTTCAGACAGACTTAACGGCAGCGTAATGGTTTAATGTTGTAGGCCTACAGCAAAATAAAGCGAGCTTTGGTGATAGCTAACCAATATTTAATTACTATAATAGTAATTTCTCTCTAGATATGACATCAAAAGTGGAAAACATTAGTCAAAAAACATACATTTACACACAAACTGACCACCAACAGCAACTTTCAAACGTCATCTTTCTTTTTTAGCTTAACTGTCATGAATATAAATCATGGAGAGCGCAGGATTGATATCCATCAAAGCCAGCGAAGGATACATCTTTGCTGCCTTAAAAAATCGATCAGGGGGCGTATTCACAAAACATTTGATCTTACTTGCTATGGTGTCAACACTTTTACTAACTATGCACACAGTGATTGGCTGGTGGGGAAGGAGTCTCTGTCAGTGATTTGATCATAGAAATATTGAACGAATGAGGTATATGTTGCCATGCCATATTCAATTAAAGGTTTTTAAATAAAAATGATGCCATATTCAAATAAGCTAGTTACCTCGACAGTTTTCTGCATCCTCCGCCATCCCGACTCCTACTCTCGGCTGGTTCCTATCCCAGCCAGGAATACCATATCTGTTATCAGCATACGGTCTCGGGGATACCATTCATATCAGCCACTATTTGCACTAAAGATAATTTAAAAACGGTTAGTTCCAATCCTTGATTCTGACTGGTCAATAACTGTGTTTTATTCACGATAAAACAAGACTATGACCCAAAGGTTCTATATATCACTACACAACACCACTAGCAACCACTAGCAACTTAAACACATGTTTGATCTCATTGAGCTATAGTAGAGTATTGTGAGAGATCGAGTGAGCGAGTGTAGGCATATACTACCTGCAATTACACATAGCAATTTCCTGAAGGTCATCCTATATTCATAATAAAAAAATCGGTTCGAATGTCCAGTGCGATAATTGTCTTTTTAACAGTTATTTTCCCGTGCCTATCTGTCAGTTGCGTCTTTTCTGTGATCACAAGTTTCAGTCCTTTCAATATAAAAGTATTCTCTACTGACTGACTCACTCATAAAGACAGTCTTTGTCTCCATCTATTGGCGAAATGTATGTAACTTCTGTTGCTGGGGACTATTTTTTCCAGCGGAAGGAAGGCTTTTAGTGATTTTACTTCATGAAAGTTGCACATATTTTTCGGCTTTAATGTTTGTATTGTGTGGTAACCGTTTTATAAAAGCAATAAGGAACTCGAAGCTAGTGCTGTATCGTGAATAAGTCACGGCTGAAGAAGGGCGTTGTTAGGCACGACGCGAAGCGGAGTCAGCCGTGACTTCACGATACAGCACAACCGCGAGTACCGTACCCTATTGTTTACATAATACATAGCATCTGAAAATCACTCACACTTAGAGCAAAATACAATACTGCTATTTTCACATTATATTTTTATTTACATATAGTGGCTTTATTCAGTAATGGTAAAAGAATATTTCAAATTAGTATGAATGTGTTTTATATTTAAACTTTTTGAACAATATGAATTGCCAACTTCTGCACTTTAAAAATGAAAATAAACTTCAGTAAAAAAACAAAAATGAGTCTTTATTGTATGAACTTTACAGGAAAATACAAACAATCATCTGCAATCACAAGACATCTTCTGACACAAAGTAAAAAATATGACTTTTTTTTCTCTCAAAATGTACTTTGTACAAAACATTGCAAAACTATTCTTTGTCACATAAACAAAAAATATAATTCAAATGGCACTTGTGCATTATCGAAACATAGTTATACATATATAACACACATTACAGTTTCTCTTAAGATCTCCAAATAAGTTACTTACATACATACACAACATTTGCACAACTTTACATGACAAACGATTACAATTTGTCCAGCAATTTTGTCATCAGAGTCTCGAAGCCCAGCTGAGCAGACCTGAGTTGTGCTAGAGTCTCCTCATGACGCCGCTGACACGCTTCTTCCGAGTCCTGCAAAAACTGCATCAGTTCACAGTCCACTCTTTGACGCTTCAGAGGTGGTGTTGCTGGGGAAGGTGGCGAAGTCAATGCAGTGTCACTGCTACACTGTCCTAATGCTTCCGGTCTGCGCACCTTTAGACCAACTGATGTCCCGACGACAGGAAAAAACACTTCTTGCTGCCTTTCCAGAAGGGCATCCATTTCCGAATAAAACTTGAAACGGATACTCCCCTTTTCTCTAGGTTTATTGCTATCTTTTATTTTTTTGTAGGCCTCTATAAGTGTATTCCACTTCCTGGCCACCTTGTCAGGGCAGAAAGACTGCAAGAAATGGCTGGACAACTTATCGGCAGCATCTCTCCACAGGTGCTTTTTACTGCGCATTGCAGATTTTAGCCGTGCGTTCAGCTCTTCCAGAGTTTTCGGGAGACCCTCACCTTCTCTCTCGATGTGCTGCCGCATAAGGTTGATCAGAAACAAAGTTTGCTCTTTGTTGAAGCCATCATTGGCCGGCAGTGGAATGAGGGATGGTAATGTGTTGGATGCAGCATCACTGTTCTCCTGTTGGCTTTCTAAAACACGGGGAAAAAGCAACAGGTTAGCAAGCACGACATTACTAACGTTGTCATTATTGTTATCTAACCTTTTATGGTATGCATGTCTTCAGCTTCAACCATGTTTATCATGATTGTCATGTCCTCATTCAAGTAGTACGTGGTGGGATCGGCTGCCGTCTGGTACAAGGGACCGGTGAATGGAGTGCTCCTCTCGGGATCCATGAACATGTTCACGTTGTTGTCCAAATATACTAGAAAAATGCAAACACTGTTAAAAGGATAGGATTTTTTGTCTTAATTGACTCACTCTCATGTTGTTCCAAACCTTTATGAGCTGTTGAACACAAAAGAAGACATTTTGAAGCATGATGTTAACCAAACAGTTGATGGACCCCATTGACTTCCATAGTATTATTCTTTTTTTTCCTACTATGGAAGTCAATGGGTGCCGTCAACTGTTTGGTTAACAACATTCTTCGAAATATCTTCTTTTTGTGTTCAGCCGGAAAAAAAAACTCAAACAGGTTTATTGGAACAACTTGAGGGTGAGAAAGTAATGACAACATTTTCATTTTTGGGTGAACTATCCCTTTAACATCACATCTGTAATGCTTTGGGTTAGTTCATTCACTAGTTCATTTATATTAATACACATGAACTAACAACTCTCCATGTTCAAAGATAAGATTTATCGGTTACAGATCAACTGTGCACAATTTCAGAACCTCAATTTATCAGCCTATAAACATATCAGAAAACTTCGACAGTTAGAACAGACTCATTCGCTTCTTTCTGAGTCGGTTCTTTTAGATTCATTTATATTGAACCGGTTCTTTGATTAAATAACCCGTCTGGACATATTATTGGCTCTGCGTGAGGAGCGTGCTTGCGTCATCAACACAGAACTAAAGTTCGATTCCGTGAGATCCAGTTCGGAAAAACTATTAGAACTCGAACGAATCACTAATAGTATTCTGCACAGAAAATGCCGAAGTATCATCATGTCCACAGACAGAGTTTGGATAGTAAGTTACTCTGTGCACCACTGAGTTTGAGACACAGACAAACAGAAGCGCTAATAAACATTATATTCCTAGTTTCACTTACTGTTGTGGCGCTGAGCAACCATTTTGCTTTCTGAAGTCGGGGATGTTGTTGTTTCTGCGGTTTCTCCGAGTTCCCCATCAGCCTCATTCTTCAGGATCAGTCGCTGTGTTGATCGCAACACAGAGGATATCAGCACCCTGAGTCAGAGAAAAGCTGTATTTAAGTAAAGAATACAGTCATAGTTCAGTTACTAATTTGAAGGGCTTTGCTACACAAAGTTCAAAATGAGTTCTCATCTTGTTTAAGCACATTTAGTATAACATGCGGTTAACATATCTCATGTTGCGGACTGAAATGAAATCGGAAATATTAAAACGAGCCCCCACCCTTTGAGTGCTGGTTACAAAACGAGCGATTAAAAACACCGAAAAACAGCCCACCTTCTGCGTCTCCTTTCTTCTTCCGTGATGTTTTTAACGTGGACTTCGTATTTGTTCTGTAGTTGTTTGTATTGCGAAACTGGAAGCACAACAAAGGTTTCCTTGGACGCCTCCATGTTGGTTTTTCCGACTTGTGTTTCGTCAACTCGAGTGTGACGTAATTCCCAGCTACGACTTCCTACTTCCGAGATCAATGTAGCGCAGCAGTAACCCCTTCACACCTGAATTGTGTCCACTCACTGAGCAATTTTTTTATCTACTTGATACTTGCTCTTCTCCAGTGTAGAAATTAATCTTAAAAATAATAATAATTTTTTTATTATATTTGTTTATGTTACAATGATTGAAGTAACATAAAACATTTTCATATTTTAACCCAGTATCTTCTGAACTAGTGTAAAATATTAAAACTGTAGAGGGTGAGAGAGAGAGTGCATGTTTAAAAAATCATGTTCACATTCACTTGCTGTTTTTCACTGAAACTAATGAAAGGTTAACATACAACATAACATGCAATAAAAAAAAATAATGATTTCCATAAAAAAAATAAGAATAGTCCGTTTTGATTTCATAGTGACTTTAAGCACATTTCCGTTCTGGCCGTAATAGTATTCCGTTCCTGCGAGTGAAGTAGAGTAACGTCACAAGTTTGAGGAATAATGTGGGAATGATCTGTCGCTGTAGACACATGACAGACCGACTGCAGAAACGTGTGGGAGTTTCACCTCCCGTGAGATGTAACCTGTGCATCACGCAGACTCTCTCCTGTGGGACGCTGGTGATGAGACGTGTGCGCTGCAGGTGTAGCTTCAGTGAGGGATCTGGGCTGACACAACAGAGTTGACTTTATATCAACTCTATAAAGTAAACTTTACTGTAACCTGAACCTCTGTGCCCACGAGCAAAACATTTCACTTGATTTAAAAAATCTGTATTCCCATATCACAAACCCAGACCTGAAAAATGAGTTAACATGACTTTCCTGCAGTATTGCCATATAGATGACATGGGTTAACCCACGCTCAATTTTTTTTTTCTTTTGTTAAAGTAACACTCATATATTTATTTTACCACCAAAACACTATTGTATTGCGTTTAATTAACTTAACCTGTATAATTGTCCACTAATCTTAATTATCAAACGTTAAACTTATGTAAAGGGTTTAATTTTTTAAAGGGATAAAAACCCCCGGATGTGAAGATTCCCTACGTATTGGATGAGGACGGCGTGCGAAGAAGGTGGAAAGGTGCATGGCATCAGAGCTAGAAATATCAGCCGTAAGAAAATATAAAGTTGATCTAAGTGTTTCATTTCTGTTATAGTATTTCGGAAAGTCTGTTCTGGGATGCTTTTAATATATTGCACAGATTTCTTTTTATTTTGGCTGTTTTTTCAAATTTCTTCATTAAAATGAGCTTAAGCAACACAACTGCTATACATTTTGTCCAAACTTAATTTGATTGTGTTCAATCTGCTTAAATATATATGTACAATTTAAGTTTACTTACTCGGTTTGTGTTGGATTACATGAATGATTTGTGTTGTATTAACTGAAACTGGGCGGTGCTTGCTAGTTCCCAGCATGCTTTGCATATAGCTAAATTAATTCGAATATTATTATCATTACTATCTAATAAACAATTTTTTTAAAATCTTGCCTAGTTGAATATTGTATAACTTAAAAAATTAAGTTGAAATCGGTTCAATTATTATTTTTTAAACACACACATATACAATCAAATCGGTTAATCGTGATTAATTGCATCCAACATAAACATTTGAAAACACACACACACACACACACACACATATACAGTATGTGTGTGTCAAATTTTGTATCTTGCACAGCATCTGTTGTGGGAATGTTTTGAAAGTTGCAAAATGATTAAATGTTTATTAACACTTTACAATAAGGTTTCATTTATTAACATTATTTTACTATTTAACATGAACTAACCAAGATCAATACTTCTATTAATATTAATTAAATTGATCTTATTTTTTAAAGTGTCAGCAATGAAACATTTTTGGGTGCGTCATAAAGGTTTGGGACGCCATGAATTCAATAATGAAAATTGTAACCGGTGCGTAGTTAAAAACTCCCAGTTTTTGTTTCATTTTGCTTTAGATACACCCTTGTGAAAAAAAAGTGCACTTTAGTGTACTTTTATAAAGTGTACTTATTACACAAATAATATACTTTAAAAGTATACACTTAAGTGTGAATTAAATGCAATCTTTTGGGCGCACTTAATGCACATTAAGTATAATTAATTTCAAATTTATTACATATTAAGTTGAAATAAAATGCAATAAGTTGCCATTAAGAGTGATTTTTTGGAACAACTTAAGTGGGACTTTAATACAACTTTATATCTACTTTCATAATTGCTTCTAGTGTCTTTAAAATATACTTAAAGTGCACTACACAATATACTGACACGCAATTAATGTGAACTAAAATATACTTTAATGTCAGTTAAAAATACACTTAAGTGTGAATTAAATGTATTGTTTTGGGCGCACTCAATGCACATTAAGCGTAATTAATTTCAAATGTATCACATATTAAGTTGAAATAAAATGCAATAAGTTGCCATTAAGAGTGATTTTTTGAAACAACTTAAGTGGGACTTTAATACAACTTTATATCTACTTTCATTACTGCTTCTAATGTCTTTAAAATATACTTTAAGTGCACTACACAATATACTGACACGCAATTAATGTGAACTAAAATATACTTTAATGTAATATACATGTACATCGTTCGTTATATAATTAAATACATTTATAATTAAAAAAAAATTATAATAAAGTTGTAATTTAGTACATTTCAAATTTTAATAAAAAAAAAATCTCTTAATAACCTAGTTACAATCAAAAGAAACACTATACATAAACACAAACAGTTACAACACTTTAACTCCTTTAGAAAGAGTCTGGAGGACAATGAAGCTTATATGCACAATCATTTTCTTCCTCAAATACCAAGGTACCTAAACATCACAGAAAACATGCATTTTTACATTTTCAGAAAACATTCTGTATGATATATAAAATTGTTTTTGTTTCCATGTAATTTACTGGTACTACTACTTTTGGGGTAATTTGGAATTTGGTCCCCATAAAAAAAAACACATACACACACACACACACACACACGCACGCACGCACGCACGCACACCTAATATTAACAAAGATGAATAAATACAGTAAATAAATTGTTCATTGTTAGTTCATTTTGGCTAATGTATAAACCAAAATCGTTTGTCACCAAATGTTTTGAAGTTGTTGGAAAGTGCTGTTTATGTCTATGTCCCAGAAGCTCTCCAGAGTATATGTGAATGGAAATGTTCCAGAGAAGCAGGAAAGTCAGAAAAAATACCTTGAAGAAAGAAAACAAAAACAGAAGGAAAACAATTGTTTATAAAAACAGATCCAGTCCATTATTATATTTGGCTCAATTGAATGAAAGTGATAGATATACAGTTGCGCTTTAAAGTTATACACCTTGCAGTATCTGCAAAATGTTAATAATTATAGTAATAAGAGGGATAACAAAAAATTGTGTTCTCTTTTTATTTAGTACTGCCCTGATGAAGCAGTTTATTCATTCCCCAATCAAATGTCAATAAATTCTTGTCATAGTTGTCGTCATTTAAAACTGGTTTTTATTTAGTTATCGTCTCGTTTTCGTCTGTGAAAAAATGTCGGTGACGAAAATAATGATACAAATTATTCGTCATTAGTAACATTGCAAGATGGCTGTGGATGAACACCAGTTGTTTGAAACAGCTTTGGCCGCTACAATGAACGAGTTAGACTTTTATCTAAAAGAGGAACCGAAGACGGTGCTCGAAACGTTCCTTTGTAAGAAGGATGTTTTTACTGTTTTGCCGGCAAGAGTCTAATCTACCAGTTAGCTCCGCTGGTAGCTAGGCGTATGGGGCTTAGTTGTGATTGGTCGTACTAGTATTATCCAATTGCGTGCAGAGAGATTTTCAAATACATGCTTGGTGCCGCCCCTCGAGTTGGGTGATTTATATTACTCAATGCCAGACCCTTAATCTTTCGGATTTGGGTCTGGATTTCCAGGCTAGCAGTTCCTGGATGTTAAAGTTGAATTTACTGTCCAATTCGAACCACTGAATTTGCGAAGCGGAAACATTTTTTTGACCGAAAATCACCTGTTAAATATTATAGGTTGTATTTTTAAACCATTTGAATATTTTTGAAGTAAAATATTAAAGGTGAATATGGATTATTGGATTTTTAATAATGAAAATGGGTTTGAAATGTTTTTAATGGAAATATTCACAGCTTAAATTTCAACCCAATGCAAGCCCTAAAAATACAATGCATTAAAATGCAAGCATAGTTAATGCAATGCATTTTTTTTTCAAGTAGTGCAATTCAACAGGCTTTTTTGTTTCAAAAACATTTGCCATTATTTTACTTCCATACCCAAGACCCATGCAAATGTTTCCTCATCTTGGCTTGTAAGTTTCAGCTTACCGCGCAAATCTTCATGAAGGATGTTCCTGTATTTACTGGTACCACGGTTGACACAGCAATTCTGCGGCCCTCTTCCTTTGGTTTGATACCTGTAAAATATATGATGATTATAGGGGCATCTGTAAATGCACAGGTGGGAATTTATTACTTACAAATGGAGAAGATTTAAAGTATTTAAAAGCTATAGGGATAGTAAGTGACTTGATAGCAGTGTTTCAGCTTGATCAGGGTGTGCTGTCTGTGCAACAATTCATGACAAATTATGTAACGTTAACATCACCTCATCAATAAAGGCCTGTGATTCCACACCGCTTGCACTGTATCTCCAATCACAAATGAACTGATCCTGCAAAATGAACGTGTAACTACAGTTAAGCACAAAAAAATAGCATATTCCAAAACAAATAGTAACTGAACAACTCACTCTTCAAATGCAAAAATAAAAAAATAATGCTACATTACAAGCATTATTTCTAGAGTGATATATTAAATATTTATGGTGGTTATAACATTGATTATATGTATTAAATGTATATAAATGTCTTCGAGTGTTACAATATTGGATCTGTATTTAGCAAATTTGTCGGTTTAATTAAATTATATATTTTGTTCAGCAGCCAAATTCGTCGAACACACCCACACGCGAACATATTATGATGTAAGAAATTATTAGAATGCAATCATAGATAAATTATTGAAAACCTGATTAATTCACCTCCCGAGTCTATTGCGTCTGTCTGCGATGAAAATAATGTAATGTGTTAACGTTACACTCTTAATCGCAATAACAACTGCCATGTTACGGTGAAAATTTTAAAATAAAGAAAGCATAAAGATATACTTACTTGACTCATTATTGCAGTATAACGTCTCATCTGTAATCAAACGTGGCGTTCTCTTCCTGATTGCGCAGCTTCAGTTTCCTTTCCTCACGAATCGCGATTACAGAAACATAACAGTGCATTTTTCAAACTCTAGTGAAGTAGTGCGTCATCGTGACGTAGTATTTCTGGCGCATGCGCATTAAATAAAGTTAATATATTTCATGCATGGTTTTATTTCAGCTTTTTAATTTCTGTTCAAACTCATTGTGTTGTTAGACTCTGTAAGTTCACAAAACTTGATTCATTCACCTAACTAAAAGTCAATCATTTTTATAGTGTAGTGTAGTCTAATTTAAATTAAATGTATTTTAACTGAATTTAAATGCAATTTAATTTTGTTTAGATTTGTTTAACTTTGCTCACAACTAAATGTGTTTAATTTACTTAGATCAACATAATGATATTAAAAGTATTCTCTACACAGATGTAAAGTACAATACATTAATATTACATTAAGAACTCCTCTCATAAATTACATTTTATTGTCAAATATTATGTAGAAAACTGACACTTGTGTGTTTAGAAATATTGTGATGAAAGTGTACTTACTTTAAGTTAAACTTAATTAGACATTATAACAAAGTGCATTTGTAAAAAGTGCACTTAAGTGTGTTTAGAAATATTGTGATGAAAGTGTACTTACTTTAAGTTAAACTTAATTAGACATTATAACAAAGTGCATTTGTAAAAAGTGCACTTAAGTGTGTTTATAAATATTGTGATAAAAGTGTACTTACTTTAAGTTAAACTTAATTAGACATTATTACAAAGTGCATTTGTAAAAAGTGCACTTAAGTGTGTTAAGAAATATTGTGATGAAAGTGTACTTACTTTAAGTTACACTTAATTAGACATTATTACAAAGTGCATTTGTAAAAAGTGCACTTAAGTGTGTTAAGAAATATTGTGATGAAAGTGTACTTACTTTAAAGTTAAACTTAATTAGACATTATTGCAAAGTGCATTTGTAAAAAGTGCACTAAAGTGTGTTAAGAAATATTGTGATTAAAGTGTACTTACTTTAAGTTAAGCTTAATTAGACATTATTACAAAGTGCATTTGTAAAAAGTGCACTTAAGTGTGTTAAGAAATATTGTCATTAAAGTGCATTCCCTTTAAGTACACTTAAGTGGTATTTAATTTGAACTATATTATATTATCTGCAAGTGCACTTTTCAAAAAGTATACTTTTATGATATTAAGCACAAAAAAAGTACGCTTTCAATACAATTAAGCACACTTCTTTTTCACAAGGGACCACACATATGTGTGTGTCGATTACACCATCATTCTTGACTGCATTGAGTCTCATTGAGACTCTTCAATGCCAACTTAAAACTCATGTCTTGTAGTGTGTGCTTCATTTGACCCTTTAGGCATACAGAAGTCACTTTTCAACTCTTTAAGAAATGCATACAGTCGCTGTATTCCCAGAAGATCACAGCGACATGTTTCCGTCTCGTGAACGAGTGTGTGTGTGTGAATGCTGAATCTAATGAAATATGAGTTGGATGCTCTGCCTCCCGTTCTTAAATTATTCATAATGACTCGATGTCTGAGTGTTCAGGTCAATGGACAGAGTAACGTGCGTCTCACAATTACGCCGGTTGTGTTTCTGATGAAACTCGTCTCTTCATCACTCTTCCGTTTGATGGCCTGTGCTAAATATATCTCAGCCTTTGCTTCTATAGTATAAGTGTTTCTCGGTCTCTCAGTGGGTCTGACAGCTGTTTCCTGTCGTGTGTGCGTGTGTGTGTGTCTCGATCAATGATCCGGTCACCTGTGGCGATCTGTGACAGGAAACACAGCAGAGAGCGAGAGGAAGATGGACGGTAACGAAGGGGAAGAGACCGGAGAGGTTGCAGTAAACCAAAACATCTACTGTTTTTTTACCAAGTTTGAAAAACACTGTTGGATAATCTGCAATGCGTTCAGTCATTCTGACAGATAAAGTTTCTGCTCTGTTAGAAACATTCCCACAGTCAAGTGATTAGAACTCTTAATGAGTTTTTAATTCATCTTTTTGGGTTGTTTTCTAGTAAACATCTCAAAATCCTTGAAAAAAAACCTTTTATACTTGAGAAGCAACACTGCATGAGATATAAGGCTTGTTTCAAGGTTATTTTAGTCTCAGACTATCAATTAAAAAAGAAAAAATGTTTGAGTGGCCTTAATGGCTAACTAATTTGAGTTAAAGTTTTAGTATTTTTGTAATTTGCATTAATGTCTATAGTTTTTAATCATGTTTATTTCAGTTTTAGATATTTTAGGGCCGACTAAATTAATTTAGTTGAACTAAATTAAAATGCTGCTTTTGCAACTAGTTGAAACAACTTCTATAAACTCAACACCCTTATTGCCTCGTTTAGTATGCGCGGTTCTATGAATATGCAAATGAGCCCCGTCTCCACTCACTCACTCAGCTCAGAGATCCACTCGTTGGCGATCACACGTTGATCTGATTGGTTCACGGTAATTTGTGACGTCAGAAACGCCAGCGATTTTTAACCGTGTTTTTGAGACTGTCTTTGGTTCACTGCAGTTTTAAGCAGAAAATACTCAGCAATGCTGTCGACTTATGAACTTACACATTGTTTATCTGAAAGCATATTAAAAACACCACATAGACATTTAAACAACATTAAAAGCTGGATTTTCACCATGGGGACTTAAAAAATATTGGGATCTTTGACTTGCAGACTTATATCTTTGCATACCTGAGAACAGTTTTAGACATTGTTGAGATCTCCTGTGTAACGATATCCTGTTGATATGTAAATGTGGGCTGTCATATGTTAATGAGAGAGTCATTTTAGCAGTTTAGTATCAGTAAATGTTCAAGATTGACTGGAGATTAAGTTTTATTTCCTCGATAAGTTCAAAACAAGCAAGTCAGATCTTTGTTATGACCAGTCTATCTGATCATCCTTCCAGCAATGCCGTTTCCCCTCCTTTTTCCCCCAAGGCCGGACTGTCTGATCGCTCTTCCTTTATGTGTTTTCCTTTTCTCAATTCCACCGAGGGTTTCACAGGTGCGTTGCCTTTACGAAAGACAAATAAAGGTGAAATAAAAAAGAGACTGTGGAGTGATTGAACGAGGCGCGGAGGTCAGAGAAGAGAGACGGACGCCTTTGCTCGCGCTTCCGGTGCGGTAATGATGCCGCATTTGAGTTGACGCTTTGAACGCGCAGACTTACCCCTCACACACTAAAGCACACGCTGCTCCAGAGAGAGAAACGGAAGAAGAAGAAGAAGAGAGAGAGAGAGTATGAAAGGGAAAGATGTAGAGCTGTGGGCTCCCCGGGGACCCCTGGAGAACAGGCTTCATCCTTCACACGAGTCAGATTCAGTCACTATGGAAACCCCTCGTTATTTCATTTGCTGGAAGACGCCGCCACCGCAGTCGATGAGTGTGTGTGGAGGGAAAACACTGATGTGGACCCTCGTCCTGATTAAACCCAGAGCAGATGTTTCTGAGAGGGCTTTCGCGCGGGAAACTTTCCGTCATTACGTCTTTGTGGTGCTCAGTGTTAGGAGAGCAACTTTGAAACTGCTTCCTCATGTTTCAGAAAGTCTATTGTCAACATTATTAGTTATCATGTACAGTTATGCTCTGCTCTAAAATATTTTGTTGGAGAATTTGGGTCAGATTTGCTGAATGAATTCCAATACTTGTTTCCTGCTCATTTTAGGGTGCTGATTCCAAAAATAGTGTTGTTTTGCTCTAGAAAAATATTATTTATTATTCGTAGCGTTTTTGCTTTTTTGATAACCAATGTGTAAGGTGAAGACGTCTTGTATTATCTCTTAAAAACTGACAGAAAAACATGATTCTTGTCTTCCTCGGAGCCGGGTTTACAACATGTCTGTTTAATTCTCAGCTGATTTTTACATGCATGACGTTATTTTATGCCTAATTCTGATTTCAAGGTTAGAATTTCAGAAACTGAAGAAAATGCAAACATGACCAGGGGCCTCATTTATAACCGTTGCGTACGCACAAAACAGGACATGAAAGAGGCGTACGCCACTTCCGACGCATAAGTTGTGATTTATAAAAACAAACTTGACGGGAAAATGTGCGCAGACTGCGCACCTCCACGCAAACTCTGACCCATGCGTACGAACGTTTTGGAGACGGAGCAGTTTGGCGACACCGATGGTGAGCCGGAGTTAAATGTCTTTTTGGTCACTTTTAGACAGAAAATCGAAATAAAATTATAAATATACAGAAAAATAATACAAATATAATTTCACTCACCAAGCCTATCACTTGAAGCAAATATCCACACCTTAAATGTCCGCGCCAGCGAGCGCGTTGGGCCGTTTAGTGAAACTGACGCATAGCCTATCTAACGGCAGATGAAGTAAAACTGTAAATCTTCATTATGAGTCCTAATCATAAATAGGCTACAGTGCATGTTCTCAATAACAGTTTAAAAAAATAATACTTCTGATATAAACATTTAGATTAAATATGCCACTCTCATTAATGGAGTTAAACACTAGGCTACATGACATTTACTGAAAAGTTTAAAAATATATAAATATTCAATAAATAGCCTATAAATATTTGCAATGCTTTTGAACACTTTTCCTTTGGCATGCTGTGTTTTAATGTTTTAACTACAGAGATAATTGCTTGTCATGATAGCATATTGTGCAAATATAATGCACAACAGGGTCTATCTGTTTCTATTAAAAATATAAATCAATTAAAAATACTATTTGGCCAGTGGAAAAGATTGAGAAAAACTTTATCTGAAATGTTTTTTACACTATTAGATTTATTTATTCAAAAACAAGGCAGGCTACTAAATGATTTTTATTAACGTAATGTTATGGCACATCCGTATTTCATATTTTCCTAATGTCTTGTACCGTTAAACATGTTATCACGTGGATGAATAATCATATGCAAATGATATGCAGATGAGGATATGCATAGTAAAACTAGGCGTTGTAAGCTCCATATATGGTTATTTCGGGGAGGAGACGCATGCGCACAATCTTCTGCTGACTGGGATTTATAAAGTGAATTCTGCGCAGGTTCTGGCGTACGCACGGTTTTATAAGTCTGAATATTTTTTTGCGCACGCCATTTTTGGCTTTCGGGCGCACGTACACTTTTAGTAAGGATTCTACGCACAGCTTTATAAATGAGGCCCCAGGGGCCTCATTTATAAAGCTTGCGTACGCACAAAACGGGGCTGAAAACATGCGTACGCCAGTTCCTGCGCAAAAGGTGGGATTTATAAAGAAAAACTTGACGTGAAAATATGCGCACCTGCACGCAAACTCTGACCCATGCGTACGAACGTTTTGGAGACGGAGCAGTTTGGCGACACCCGATGGTGAGCTGGAGTTAAATGTCTTTTTGGTCACTTTTAGACAGAAAATCGAAATAAATTTATACATATACAGAAAGATAATACAAATATAATTTCACTCACCAAGCCTATCACTTGAAGCAAATATCCACACTTAAATGTCCGCGCCAGCGAGCGCGTTGGGCCGTTTAGTGAAACTGACGCATATCTAACGGCAGATGAAGTAAAACTGTAAATCTTCATTATGAGTCCTAATCATAAATAGGCTACAGTGCGTGTTCTAAATAACAAGTTTAAATAAAATAATGATTTAAACTATGTTTTACATATAAACATTTAGATGCCATTCTCATTAATGGAGTTAAACATGACATTTACTGAAAAGTTAAAATACATATATATTCAATAAATAGCCTATAAATATTTGTTGTAGATGCAATGCTTTGAACACTTTTCCTTTGGCATGCTGTGTTTTAATGTTTTATCTACAGAGATAATTGCTTATCATGATAATAGCATATTGTGCAAATATAATGCACAACAGGGTCTATCTGTTTCCATTACAACTATAAATCAATTAAAAATACTATTTGGCCAGTGGAATGTAATGTAATGTGACGGCACATCCGTATTTCATATTTTTCTAATGTCTTGTATATTAAACATGTTATCACGTGAATTAATAATCATATGCAAATGATATGCAGATGAGGATATGCATAGTAAAACTATAGGCGTTGTAAGCTCCATATATGGTTATTTCGGGGAGGAGACGCATGTGCGCACAATCTTTCGCTGAGTGGGATTTATAAAGTGAATCCTGCGCAGGTTCTGGCGTACGCACGGTTTTATAAGTCTGAATTTTTTTTTGCGCACGCCATTTTTGCCTTTTGGGCGCACGTACACTTTTAGTAAGGATACGCACAGTTTTATAAATGAGGCCCCAGATGTTTTTGCTAAATCTGTGGGTGTTTTACATCTAGACAGCGACTTGCATTTATGTAAAGTTTTTTTATTTTTATTAAAAGGAGTATTTGAACATATTTTTCCACTTCTTTTCAGATTGTAAATAAAATGATTTTGACCTTTGACATTTGACTGCTTTTGTTAATTTGATAAGTGCATGATACACATATCATTTGAAAAATATTCATCCTTATTTTGTGAAAAATTATGAGATGGAAAGCTATAAACAATATTTTTGAACTTGGCATCATGAAATTAGCTAATTTAGCTTTTTTTTTTTTGCAAATCAGCAGAATTTATTTTTCAAGATGCTGTTTCAATAATAGCGTGGATTAATGTGTATTTAAACACACAGAAGTTTTCACGAAAAAATTGGTCTAATTCACAACGTGTCAGTGTACGCACATACATTTTTCTTAACCTCACTCCAATTATAATGAATTTGAATTGTCCTTAGTGAGTGATCACGCTCAACTTGTCAATTTGCATAAACCACACCCACTCTCCATATAAGGGCTTTCCTCACAACCTTACAGCCTTATTAGTTTTTATATTCAGCTGTGCTCTCCTCTGAAATATTTTGTTGGCTAGAAATTGGATCTCATTTTCATATTTGGACGCACAATATAGAAACTCTCGCCTAAGTTTGTAACGCCGTTCACATGTGTGTTTGCACTAACATAACCTCGTTCTAATTTTAATATGCACATCTGTATACGAAGAAATCTCTCAACTCAAACACTCTGCTTTTCTTACTTTTTCACATTTGATGAAATACATTTAGGATGAAATATATGTGTACAATTTCATCTTAACACAACTATACAGATGGTGTTCAACATCCAGAGTATGTGGTTTTTACGTATGTGTGGTTTCAATACATATTTTTTCGTAAATGTATAGTGCACATGCTTAGTGAATGAGACCCATTGTTCTTTTGTAAATGCATTTTTAAAAACTTTTATCCAGTACTCCCATGCAATCTATATACGGTCGTGGTAAGGTTGTGGAAGTTGACCGCTGTGGGAACCCTGTGTTTGCTCCTCCTCACCTTCAAAAGCAGCAGAACAAACTCTTCCTCTGGCTTAGTTACCGCGGTGAAACAAGGTAAAGCTCAGATCTCGCTGTTCTGTCGAGTATCAGCAGATAAAACAGCAAACGCAGAAACCTGTGTGTCTGCTCCTGCTTTCAGTTGAAGGTGAGTTTGTCTAGAAAGTTTGAGACATTGTCAGTGTGGCTTTGTGCTTCTTAAAACTCCTCCAAACGTTTCATGTCAAAGGGAAATATGAAAGTGTTTTTAGTGCTCAAATGATGGTTTTATCTGACAGCTGGAGAAATAATTTCAGCAAAAAACAGAAGTTCCCTTCAAAACTCGGCCTAGCAATGGTTTTTATGGAAAATGAATAAATATGGGTAACTCCTTAATTTAATTGTCCACTTTAGACTATTCAAACTGTAAGAAACTTTGCAACTTCCACTGCATTGGACTATTTATAAGATAGCATGTAGTTGAGAAGTTACTTATAGTTGGTAGTTATAGTCTGTTGAGTGTTAAAGTGTTATCAGATATTAAGCAGACAGCACACTAATACTCTAATGAGAGTTAGTTGACGTGTAGTTGCAAAATTGCTCAATAGTGAAGTGGACCGTAATTTTTTTTAACTTAATTTAGAGGCAGATCATTTTAATTTATTAATAAAAAAGGTATTCATCTCAATACTTTTTCCAGCCCCTCATTGAGAACCTCTATAAACTATAGTCTCTCCTGATCAGGCGGATTAGATCGGTGTGTGTTTTCCTACAGGAAAGCTCTCGGGATGACAGATAGTTGTGTTGCTCCTGAGGGATTTCACATGTAAACACTGAACGTCTCAGCCGTTCACAACTTCCCCTCCGTTTATTCGGCTGCTGTGATTTCACTGTGCCAGACTGCTAATGAGTTACACTGGGGAGGAGATTGTGTGTGTGTTGTATGTGTGTGTGTGTGTGTGTGTGCAGGTGTTTGGTCTTCAATCTGCGCAGTGCGAAGGACTATCCCAGGAGGCTGTTAAGATACATATCAGTACTATACAGTACACTACTTCTGAAACATTGTATGTTCAGCCTTCGACATGTGAAGTGTTTATATTTTGTTACCAGACCATATAAAGATAGTGTATGTATAACTTTAAAAATGTAGATGATAGAAAAATGTACACACTACTGTTCAAAGATTTGGGGTCGGAAGATTTCAAAAATATTTTTGAAAGAAGTCTTGTGCATTTATTTGATTCAAAATACAGTAAAAACTGTGATATTGTGAAATAATATTACAATTTACAATAACAATTTTCTGTGTGAATACATGTTAAAGGGGTCATGACATGAATATCAGAAATCAAAACTTGCCTTGATCTTTTGACAAATAAAACATCCTGCAAGTCTCATATCTTAAAACTATCTTATCCTCATTATAAATAAAGCATTTATTTAAGCAAGCTCTAAAAACACCCAGTTCTTCTGATATTGCGGGATCTGTGCTGATGTCACATGGGCAAACACATTTGCATATGACTGCCTCCAGAGCAAGACATTAACCAATAGACATCACCACATCATAGGCCCCGCCCACTGGCGTTCAGACGCTTAACGGCTGACATTTGCCTAGACTGGATGATGTGAGAGTCAGGTCAAAAGCAAAAAAATCCATTATAATCACGTTTGCTGTCTACACTGAGACTGTATACAGATGTGTGTTCAGTTTCCGACACACTCCACGCGGTTGAGTCTGTCGACAACAGGACAAATGAAAGAGTGAAGGAACTTTTGCTTTGTCCCGTTGAAACAGCTCGTTTGCGTCTCTGTACAGACTTCAGAAGGATCCCAGCGTCGGAAACAAGTGGATGTTTTTTTTTTATGTCAGAGGATTATATGTTTGTTCGGAGCATTTTGTTTTGTAACCGAGGCACAGTGTAATAGACCATTCGCAAAGAAAAGTCAGCTGTAGCCTATTGGATCTGACTGCAGCTAATTCACAAACCGCAAGTAAATGATTCTATTTGAGTCCTGAAGTAAATGAGTGAAACATTTTAACATTACACTGTAGCCTAAATGTGTAGCCTACTTGAGTTCGCATGATAGTTAAATACGCATGCAAAGAGTGTTAAGCTAAAGTCCCCATAATTTTATCCCCTTTGATCAACACACTGACTTGTGTTAGTGTCGTATCCTTGAAAAAAATGTCTTCATGCCTTAAAATAGCTTGAATGTAACTCTACATTCATGCCTCATTTAGTATGCGCAGTTCTATGAATATGCAAATGAGCCCCGCCTCCACCCACTCACACCAGCTCAGAGATCCACTCGTTGACGATCACATGTTGATCTGATTGGTTTCAACAAGGTAGTTTTGTGATGTCAGAAACACCAGCGATTTCAAACCGTGTTTCTGAGACTGTCTTCTTAGAGTTTTAAGGAGAACATACTCAGCAATGATGTTGACATGAATATGCACAGGGATTGTCTTAAAGCATATTACAAACAACAATATAAACAAACATTAAAAGCTTGATTTTTGAAGTTGCATCAAGATATAAACACATTTGCCTTTAAAAAAGTATTTTTCATATAAAAAAATACTTCATTCACCATTTACTGTTTAATGAACTGAGCGCTATGGGAAATTGGAAATGCCCGGTGGCCGTTACGGGAACTGCAGCCAGCAGTAACAGCTCGTGCAGCAGTCCAGAACCAGTGTTTCAAGGCCTGATTTAACATTACTAAACACAGCGAAGATTATTTTCGTCCTTCTCTTAAACAGAAGTTGGAAATAATTTTTCAGGGATAATGAACATCCCGACGCCGTCCACGCTGCTGTGAGCGACGTCTAGATGAATAAATGTTGCGTGCTTTCCCGATGCTAAAATAAACACACAACAAAAATGACAGCGGTATAAGGAAACAGCAGTTCAGAAAGCTTCATGTGGATATGTTTGAACCAGCTCTGCGATTCACCGGCATCATGTCGACAGATGAGGTAATTCAATTTACTATTTTGATTATAAAGTAGGCCTATAGGCCTATATTTCAAAGACAATATAGGCCTAGGCTAGATCCTCCTATGTGAGAGTATAGTTTGAATTAATCCTTTCTTTGCATGACACATTGCATCACTGTACAGAATAGCTCTTTAGCATTATCCTGAACTTTGTGAGATTTAATTTCATGTGTCGTTGAACGGAAGAGGCTCTGACAGAATGTTTTGATTTTCCCGGCAAAACCGACCCATAAAAACCGGCTTTCATAGACAACCTAGGAAGTCGGGGAAGGTCTCGGTTTTTAAGTTTTGTTACAAGCTGTTCTCAGATTTAAAATAAAAAAGGCGATTATTAAATTCTTCATGTAGGCCTAGGCCTAGAACCTTTAAGTTCTAAATGGAGTTTTGTTGTGTGTTCGAGATGAACTGCAAAGCTCTGCCATCTTGACAAAGTAAACTTGACTTGACAAGATCCTCTCAGTTTGTCAGTCTGTAGGAATAGTTTAAATACAGATATTGACTATTAATCAAGTTACATTGATAATTTGTGTGATGTCCTTTGTGTTTTGGTTTCAGTTCAGATATCTTGTCTGGAGATCAATATATTTAACTATTTCTGGTATAAAAAATGTATGGTATGAGTTTTTTTTTTTTTTTTTTTTTTTTTTAAATATGAGACAGAGGATTGAAGTAATACTCTTTTTTTTTTTTTTTTTTTATAATTTTTTTTAAAACTCAGTTTTTGTTTCTGCCAGATCTCTCAAAAGTGGATACAAGGTAGCCATGTGTCTACTACACAAATATTACTGGAGATGTTCAACACAATCACAGGTAAGAGTTCCATTGTTTCAAGTTATATACTATAAACTATAGTTGTAACACTAGCTGGGAATAGATGTAACAGTAATTTGCTTAAATAAGATCCACACACCATCCAATTTATACAAGACTGTCACTAAAGAACAAAGAATATTTTTTTTTTCAAATAGAAAACAATTTAAACTGACAATAACATTGTATTGCATTTCTTTTTAGACTTGTTAGCACAAAAACAACTGCTGTGTGTGTGTATTCTTGTCACAAGGATTCAGTCACTAGCTATGTTGCCAACCAGCCACCTATTTTAATGTGAATTTTGGGATATAAGATAAATAAATAAAAAACACTGGATGTAAACGCCAAGATGTGCACCAAAAACACATGTGCTCAATTGAGCCGGATAACGTTTTTATCCGATAAGAAAACATGCGCATAAACTACAATGGAAACACATTTTTACCAAATCCCTCGATGCGCAACAGAAACGCTGTGATTGGATTGGTGAATGCATCTTTCTATCCCCGTCTCAAACAGCCATAACACAGCTAACTGTTAGCGTGTGGGTTTGAAGTTGGCATGAATGCAAAGCATCAAATTAAACTACTTTAGATTATGTAATTCAAATAACTACAATGATTGCTATTGGCAAAATGGTTATTTATTTATTTATTTATTTATTTTTTACTTTCTTTCCTGAAAATAAATTTTTTTGGTCATAACATCTTCAGTGTTTCTCACAGTCATAATGCCACTTCTCATGTGAGCTCAAAAAGCTGATGCGAGCGTATATGATATTTAGGGCTGTTGGAACGAATTCCGAAATTCGAATATAATTCGAATATTAAAAAAATCAATACTATTCGAATGCTGAAGTTACTATTCGAATATTGCTTTTTTTATTATTATTTTTTTATTTTATTATATGATATCTTGCCTTTCTCGCCAACTTCAGGCATGTGAAAATGAAATGCTTTTGTTTCGTCTGATAAACAATTAAAAAATTGAATCGTAACACAATTGTGCGCGATATCCAAGCTGCATCTTCATTACAATACTGTCAATAATGGCGGCGAGCAATGTCTCCATGGAAACGGAGATCACCACTCTGACAATTTGAGAAGCGATGTGTGGAAGGTATTTGGATTTAAAATCATAAATGGGAAAATTAAATCACAAATAAAGTCTGAATGAAATATCACTCCTCAACTTGCAACCTTACTGTGCGTTCACACCGGACGCGAATAGCGCGTCAAATTCGCGCCTGCCGCGTCTAGTTATACACTTGACCACTTTTGTGTCCTTTCGCGCCTGACGCGCTATTCCCGTCCGGTGTGAACGCACCCTTAGGGCACATCTGACAACGCTACACCATGACAAGCTATAGGCGATCTGTCCAAGGAACCGCTGCTAAAACAGGCAAGAATGGGTTATTTTCTTCTCTTCATCACGGGCCTACCAGCTGTCTGCTGTCCTAGCCGCGCAACAATCACTGACAGAGTTGTGAAACTCTGACACAACATCAGACAACTGATCAGTGGAAAAATGTCCATTCAAGTTGCCAAATTAAAGTCATTCATTTTGTTCCGCTGTTTTATTGTTAATAAAAAAACGCGATCACCCGTTTCTAAATGTTTATTGTAATGTTAGCTGTCCCTCTTGTGGACAGAACGTGTAACAACAACCAAATGCTATAGTGGCATTGACGATCCATAAGCCTGTGTAATGTCGCAAATATTAATAATAGGATGAATTTGAGCATTTAATATTCGAATATTATTCGAATATTAAATAAAATAAGGAATGGAATTCGAATAGTATTATAGAGGAAGATTGACAGCCCTAATGATATTGATGACATCACCACAGCTCTTTTATGACTTGACACACTGACCGTGTGTTACAACTGACCCAGTGTTGCGACACTCCCCAATGTCATTTTTATGTGATTTCTTTTCTCCAGGAATCAGATTTATAGCTATTTCAGGATATTCTTATTTATAAAATTAAATAAAAACCGAAATATTTATAACATATTTGGCTTATAATAAAAATAATCAAATGTAATATTTTGGCTATATTATTGTAGCCCCCGCTTAAGCCTTGTGTGAATCATGTGTAATGTAGTAGTGTGTGATGATCAGATGAGAGCGCGTGTGTGTGTGTGTGTGACGGTATTCTCCTCCCACTCTCTCTCTCGTCTCTCTCTCTCGCTCCATCACTCTCTCTGCTGGTGTTCCTCATCTGTAGCTAGTGTATCGCTGGAGCCGTGTGTGTGTGTGTGTTGTGTTGTGGAGGAGCGCGTGCTGATCGCTCAGGATCGTGAGCGTCTGTGAGTATTCACTTCTGCAGTCAGTGTGTGTACTAGAGACCGTCAGCTCAAGTGTGTCAGAGAGTTCCTGGACAGCTGTGTTCTAAATCTCTATTCTATTCTATTCTATTCTATTCTATTCTATTCTATTCTATTCTATTCTATTCTATTCTATTCTGCTTTGTGTGTATTTCCTACTGTCACCAGTAAAGTACTTAGAATGGAGAGAGAACGGATGATGGTATTGTTTAGGAAAGCAAATACTCTGTGTGTGTGTGTGTGTGTGTGTGTGTGTGTGTGTGTGTGTGTGTGTGTGTGTGTGTGTGTGTGTGTGTGTGTGTGTGTGTGTGTGTGTGTGTGTGTGTGTGTGTGTGTGTGTGTGGTCATTAGTTGAACTCTTCAGTAGTGTCTCTCCTTCTGAACAACATGTTTATTCATCCCGCTGTTTGTTTGTTTGCGCAACAGAAGATTCATTACAGGCTTTGCTTTCTGAGTCACAGAATGACTTTCTGATTCACACTTGTGCTTGATGCTCATGTCTTTGATTAGTGGTGCTTGTTGCGTCGAGTCACGCTTGTAGATTTGAACAAGCGTGTAAAACAAACCTGAGCATTAAATGTCAGTGTGTAACTCGCCCTTGGTGAGGACAGGTGTGTTTTCACTTTACTAAAGCGTCTGAAGCCACGCTCAGTTTCTCAGGCTGTAAGTGGAGTTCAACCCTTTAAATGCAGCTAATGAATATTAATCAAGCTCCCTTAATTAGTGAGATGGAGCTGATCTGGGATCTGTGCTCACCCGGTTTATTTCTGTTTCATTCTGGAAGCCTTGCCTGGAGCTCATTATATTTGAACTGTTTTTATTTTTGTTATACAAATTTATAGCACGGGTTTTCCCAAAAAGTAAAAACAAAAAAATTTGTTTTCTTCTTGTGGCTAAATTTGAACTTTTGGTTTATAATTTAATTCTTTATAATTCATTATTTATTTAAGGTTGATATTTAAGGTGCTTATTGTAATTCACAACACAATTAAAATGATGTATTTAGCATTAAGAAAATGAAGGCTATTTTAGGTCCTTTAAGATTATTTTATTTTTATTTTTGTGGTGAATCATATATTTAGCATTAAGAAAATTAAAGCTGTTTCAGGTCCTTTAAGGTTTATTTTATTTTATTTTATTTTATTTTTGTGGTGAATAATATATTTTGTGTTAAGAAAATGAAGGCTATTTTAGGTCCTTTAAGGATTATTTTATTTTATTTTTGTGGTGAATAATATATTTATCGTTAAGAAAATTAAGGCTATTTTAGGTCCTTTAAGGATTATTTTATTTTATTTTATTTAAATTTTTGTGGTGAATAATATATTTAGCATTAAGAAAATTAAAGCTGCTTTCAGGTCCTTTAAGGTTTATTTTATTTTATTTAATTTTTGTGGTGAATAATATATATTTAGCGTTAAGCAAATTAAGGCTATTTTAGGTCCTTTAAGGATTATTTTATTTTATTTTATTTTAATTTTTGTGGTGAATAATATATATTTAGCGTTAAGCAAATTAAGGCTATTTTAGGTCCTTTAAGGATTATTTTATTTTATTTTATTTTATTTTTGTGGTGAATAATATATTTTGTGTTAAGAAAATGAAGGCTATTTTAGGTCCTTTAAGGATTATTTTATTTTATTTTTGTGGTGAATAATATATTTATCGTTAAGAAAATTAAGGCTATTTTAGGTCCTTTAAGGATTATTTTATTTTATTTTATTTAAATTTTTGTGGTGAATAATATATTTAGCATTAAGAAAATTAAAGCTGCTTTCAGGTCCTTTAAGGATTATTTTATTTTATTTTATTTTTGTGGTGAATAATATATTTAGCATTAAGAAAATTAAGGCTATTTTAGATCCTTTAATGTTTATTTTATTTATTTTTATTTTATTTTTTTTGTATTTTATTTGTATTTATTATTATTATTTTATTTATTTATTTATTTTTTATTACTTTTTTTTTTGTGGTTAGATGCGACCTGGACATATTTTCACGAGACGCACCTTTCTAAAAAGTTTTCTTTCAATGGTGTTTTCCCATCTCCTCGTATTAAACGCCTATTTGAAGAGGTGGGTAAGTACAGTGTTTGTGATGTTTCCAGTGTGCTGGTGTTGTCGTTCCCTCAGCAGTTGTCAGTGATGTCTCTGTGAACACAACCACAGATGGCACTTTGTCATGTTGTATCGTTTGGGCTTTGAGTAAACCGCCGCTGTACTCTTCACACACACTCCTGTGAGGCGTTGTTGATGATGCAACAGCCCTTCAGAATTTGGCGAGTAAAACGGGATGCAAAAGAAAGGTACATGATACTAGTCGCAGGAGCTTAAACCCCCTGAGCCGCTGTACGCCGCTAAATCTACTCTGCTTTCATTTGTCTGAGGAGAGAGAAAGAGAGAGCGTTTGGAGTGATGCGGAGGGAATGGCGTGGGTGTAGCGGGGAAGAGAACTGTCATCGCAGCGCACGCCGCTCGCCTATACACAGTTTTGTGACAGTAAGTGTCAGTTTTTCGAGAGGGAAGTGTACAGGCTGTTCTCGTCTCAGACGTGTGGTCCCATCACTGTCTTCCGAGATCTGGAAGGTTGTTCCGCTCTAAATCAAACGCTCGTGTCCAAGGAAACAATGCGAGGCTCACTGTGAGGAACGAAGGTCACGGCAATCCAAACATGGCTGCATCCCAAATCACACACTCCTGCTACACAGTGAAAAGTGTGCACTTCAGTTGTGATGGAATACTTTTGACAACATTCAAGCACACGCACTAGAAACCAGGCTGGATCTCGGACTTTAAATGATCAATGTTGGCTCTGTTACTTTGAAACACGTTCCTAGTCTTTATGTGAACAAATCATCAGTGTTATTATATATTACATTTTGTCTTCATAATTTTAAACCAAAAAAACTGATGTTATCAGTTCCATTTTTTTTATGAATAACCTGTTTCTATTTGAAATAAGGCATAGGCTATACCAAGTGTAAAGTTGTTTATTTAGATTTTTTACAACTAAATCAGTTGACAAGATCTGTTAAAACTTATTTTAAGCACAAGGGGTTATGAGTAAGAATTAGAAAAACAACAACAACACAATATTAGTCCATGCATGCATTCAAGATTCTTAATTTTAGTGCGAATGCTTGATGGCTATTTTTGTCCTAATGCATGCATGCCTGGTGGTTAATATTAGTCTAAATTGCATGCACACATGATGGGTAATAGTCCAAATGCATGCTTGTTGCATGGGTAATATTATTCTAATTGCATGCTTGCCTGATGGTTAATCTTAATCCAATGCTTGGTGGGTGGGTAATATTAGACTAAATGCATGCATGCATGATGGGTAAAATTAATCAAAATGTATGCATGCATGATAGGTCAAATTAATCAAAATGCATGATGGGTAAAATTAATCCAAATGCATGATGGGTAAAATTAATCCAAATGCATGATGGGTAAAAATTAATCCAAATGCAAGCATGCATGATCGGTCAAATTAATCCAAATGCATGATAGGTCAAATTAATCCAAATGCATGATGGGTAAGATTAATCCAAATGCATGATAGGTCAAATTAATCCAAATGCATGATGGGTAAAATTAATCCAAATGCATGATGGGTAAAATTAATCCAAATGCATGATAGGCCAAATTAATCCAAATGCATGATGGGTAAAATTAATCCAAATGCATGATAGGTCAAATGAATCCAAATGCATGATGGGTAAAATTAATCCAAATGCATGACGGGTAAAAATTAATCCAAATGCATGATGGGTAATATTAATCCAAATGCATGATGGGTAATATTAATCCAAATGCTTGATAGGCCAAATTAATCCAAAGGCATGATGGGTAAAATTAATCCAAATGCATGATAGGTCAAATTACCGGTAATCCAAATGCATGATGGGTAAAATTAATCCAAATGCATGATAGGTCAAATTAATCCAAATGCATGATGGGCAGGGCAGGACTTCGGGTGCTGGGGGCCCCTGGGCTTGAGTTTATGTTTGGGCCCTACTTGCGCTACAAAATAAATATGCTTTGAGGTTCTTAGAACAATTAATATGAAACATGCCTATAGTCAAAGTTTAGTGGTAGGCTAATATTAAGTAGTCATCATAATCAGTGGTTAAAGTGGGATTTGGCAGGTGAGGGAACCTATTTTGTGTAGGTGCAACAGGGAAAAATTACTCAACCGTGGGACAACATATTGAATATCGTTGTATAGCAATACTTTTTGGGACAAGAGTGTTACCATGGTGTAGCTATGCACACCAGTCCACATTACTACCCCTCCCACAGTTCCACCCACAGACACAGGCATTCAACCTTCTTCAAGCTTTGGAATTTGAAAATGTCTGTTTTTAAATGTTAAAAGTAATTTTAAATAATACAAATTATAGGCTGCGTTTAACGCAGTTGGTGTAATTGGCAGATGTTCCCTTGGGCATCATGCGCTGTGGAAACGCGTCAAAGCATATGCAGCTATAGCGCACGTAGGTACTTTTGAATGAATATTTAATGTCGATATACAATGGTTACTGTAATTCTGCTATTGATATATCTTCGTAAGACTGCCGACCCTATATAGAACAGTGGCAAAGGAAAATAAATGTCCGGCGAATATCGAACCTAAAACTAACTTTACCGCGCTCAACCACCGTGAGTGCATGGCTATATCTATTCCTGTTTGTGATGGCAATGGAGAGAGCGCTCAAAACTCTCCAGAGCACATAATTTAGTAAAAAAAATTATATTATAGAAAGTATCATTCTCAGTAAAGCAATGAGACATATGATAATTTATCCAGATGTTTCTAAATGTGCGCTCTTTTGGACTAAAAGCATATAGAAGCTGTTAAGTAGCCGATCGCAATGGAGCAGATGGATCAACACGCATGTTATTCTTTGTGAAATAAAGATAAATATCAGGTTGTACCGTTTGATTATGGCCTCGAAGCTCTCAGTCGGAGGATATTAAGGCCCGGGTATTTTATCCCGTGCTCCCCTCCGTCTTTCAAACTACTGTGAGCGCGGAAAGACGCGTGTGGCGCGTGCGTGCGCACTAAAGTGTATTGGATTTTGTTTTCAAGTGCTCAAGTCACTACTTTGGGCTGATTATAGCCCTCGCTCGCACATGGCCAGACAGTGGAAATACGGCTAATCATTTCTGGATATCTGGCATACAAGTTAACCGAACAAAACAAACAAATGAAAACTGGTAAGGGAGGGGGCCCCCTACTGGGCAGGGCCCATGGGCTGCAGCCCAGTCAAGCCCAATGGTAAGTCCGGCCTTGATGATGGGTAAAATTAATCCAAATGCATGATGGGTAAAATGAATCCAAATGCATGATGGGTAAAATTAATCCAAATGCATGCATGCATGACAGGTCAAATTGATCTAAATGCATGCATAATGGTTGACATTAGTCCAAATGGATGCATGCTTCCAAAATCCACCAGATAGTACACCAACACAGCACTTATGGCACACAATTTTCAAAGCAAGCTGATTTGGGCTGAGCTCATTCTTCCCCTGCATACAACATAAGATGTCTGTGAATTTGGATGCAGCCTGTGTGTTCTCGGTGTGTATTGAGTGTTGACTGATGGGTAATTCCCATCAATGATCCCACAAGAGCAGCATTAGTGTTAGTGAAGTGTACATACAAATAAAATGAAGTCATTTTGCTATTTATTTATCACATAAACCTGGTTGCAACATCCTCAAAGTTCATTTTGACATCTTTAAGCTGAACACGCTCTTTGTTCGTGAATTTGATCAACTACCGAACGCATCTCAGAGTTAGCGCTACTGGCTAGCATGCTAACACACTCGCTTAGCGACCCGGACGGGCCGTTAATCACACGTGGATGCCACATGGCACGTGCCCAAGGAAAGCTGGTAAAGATAGAGATCAGATGTGTGTGTGCGCGCAGTGCTGACGGGGAAGTGTGCAGGAAGCGCGCGGGACGTCTGGCGGCGGGAATCAATCTGTGTGTTCAGGCTGCTGGCGCAGGTATTGCTTTCGCGATATGATCTCGGACGTCCATATTTTAGAGGTCGCGGCAGAGAAAGAAGGCAAGGGCAGTGAAACCCCTGACCGCTCATTTCCACACGTTTCCTGGAAAAACGATCCGGCTGCAAGGGATTGTAGGATCTGGTGGTGACATCACGTTTGTGTGTTTTTAACTAAGGCTCGTTCACACCAAGGACTATCACTGTAACAATAACAATAAAAGTATAGTTTTAAAAAAGAATAGCAGAGTAATGCAACATGTTATCAATAATTGCAGCGATATTGTTGGAATCACTTTCACAATCATTTTTAGCGGCATGAGCAATATGAACATTGACAGATCATTCTATCGTCTGTCGATCAATCATTTGTTTGTTCATTCACTCATTTCGCTGTAAAAAAAGTTGTTGCCTTACATTAAGTACAATCAACTTAGATGTCATTTAAACTTGAATTACACTAAACTGACAGCATTAAACTGACAGTTGAATCTTGTATAACAAAACAGTTGAAAACGACTTAACTTATTTTGATGAGTTAAAGCTAAGTAAAATGTAGCGATTTTTCTATCATTCTAAGGTTTTATCGTTCTGATGTTCTATCGTTTGATCATTCTATCAATCTATGGATTGTTCTGTCGTTCTATTGTTCATTCTTTCTTTCTGTCTGTCTGTCTATCATTCTGTTATTCTATCTATCTATCTATCTATCTATCTATCTATCTATGTATTGTTCTGTTTTGCTTTTATTGTTCTATTGTTCATTCTACCCATCTATTGTTCTGTTTTGCCTTTAACCTATAGTTATATCTATCATTCTATGCATCATCCATCCATCCATCCTTTGATTTTCCATCCATCCATCCATCCATCCATCACCCCATCCATTGATTTTCTATCCATCCATCCATCCATCCATCCATCCATCCATCCATCCATCCATCCATCCATCCATCCATCCATCCATCCATCCATCCATCCATCCATCCATCCATCCATCCATCCATCCATTGATTTTCTATCCATCCATCCATCCTTTGATTTTTCATCATCCATCCATTGATTTTCTATCTATCCATCCATCCATCCTTTGATTTTTCATCATCCATCCATCCTTTCATTTTCCATCCATCCATTGATTTTCCATCCATCCATCCATCCATCCATCCATCCATCCATCCATCCATCCAT
This sequence comes from Phoxinus phoxinus, assembly GCF_949152265.1. Classification (NCBI taxonomy): domain Eukaryota; kingdom Metazoa; phylum Chordata; class Actinopteri; order Cypriniformes; family Leuciscidae; genus Phoxinus; species Phoxinus phoxinus. The sequence continues at coordinate 13,179,435 of NC_136876.1, read as the reverse complement.
CCATCCATCCATCCATCCATCCATCCATCCATCCATTCATCCATCCATCCATCCATCCATCCATCCATCCATCCATCCATCCATCCATCCATCATCCATCCATTGATTTTCCATCCATCCATTGATTTTCCATCCATCCATCCATCCATCCATCCATCCATCCATCCATCCATCCATCCATCCATCCATCCATCCATCCATCCATCCATCCATCCATCCATCCATCCATCCATCCATCCATCCATCCATCCATCCATCCATCCATTGATTTTCTATCCATCCATCCATCCTTTGATTTTTCATCATCCATCCATTGATTTTCTATCTATCCATCCATCCATCCTTTGATTTTTCATCATCCATCCATTGATTTTCTATCTATCCATCCATCCACCCTTTGATTTTTCATCATCCATCCATCCATCCATCCATCCATCCATCCATCCATCCATCCATCCATCCATCCATCCATCCATCCATCCATCCATCCATCCATCCATCCATCGTTTGATTTTCTAATTATCTATCTATCTATCTATCTATCTATCTATCTATCTATCTATCTATCTATCTATCTATCTATCTATCTATCTATCTATCTATCTATCTATCTATATCATTCTATCTTATTCTCGTACTGTGTGTAATTCTATCGTTTTATATATTATTTCATGGTTCTATCTATCGGTCTTTAACTTTATTGTTCTATGTATCGTTTGTTCTTTCGTTTGTTCGTTTGTAAGTATTGCTTGTTCTCTGTATCATTCAATGGTTCTCTCTCTCTCCCTCTCCCGCTCTGTCGTGGAGTGTTTGGCGGCGTTTATAGACTGGCAGTAGACAGTAGTCCGGAGCATGCAGAAACACACGCTCATGTTTGCGCTGACAGATTGTCTGGCCATATGTGTGAGTAACAGACAGCGAGGAGAGGTGTTGACAGTCAGATCTGGTTGTGATCAGACGTGTTGCT
>NC_136876.1:13170968-13173468 GCF_949152265.1 Phoxinus phoxinus | reverse complement strand
TGTAAATTTCACAAATAATTATGAAGAAATGTCAAGTAGGCCTAACTATTTTGAAGTAGCAAGACGGAAATAGTGTCTTCTTGTAATACTTAATAAGCATCATGAACAGATACTGTTTATGGAGATAACATTGATTTGAACCCAGAACATTGTTTAACTGTAAATCAAGATAGAAGAATGAAGGTGGTGTTTTGTAAAACATCAGAAAAAGTGTTTTAACCCGACTAATGATCTCCAGCTGACTGATGTAAGTTACCTCTGTGCATGAAATACTGTATAACATTTTAAAGTGCCCCATTATAATATTTTAAAGGCTCCTAGTTTTGTTTTGGAGTCTCCAACAATAGGTTTACATTTGGGTCAAAAAGACATTTCCTCAGAATATGCATTGCAGCATCACCTCGTTCTCAGTGTCTGAAACAGATTGATAAAGAATAGTCTCTCTAAACCCCTCCTTTCTGAGAGCTTACTCTGCTCTGATTGGTCAGATGACCCAGTCTGCTGTGATTGGTCTACTCTGCTCTGATTGGTCAGATGACCCAGTCTGCTGTGATTGGTCTACACTGCTCTGATTGGTCAGATGGCCCCGTCTGCTGTGATTGGTTTACTCTGTTCTGATTGGTCATATGGCTCAGTCTGCTGTGATTGGTTTACTCTGTTCTGATTGGTCATATGGCTCAGTCTGCTGTGATTGGTTTACTCTGCTCTGATTGGTCAGATGGCTCAGTCTGCTGTGATTAATCTACTGCTCACAGAGTGTGTTGGAAACGAAACACCTGAATTTCAGCTCTGGATCTTCCTCAGCACTTTATACACAGTGATATGAGCAGTAATGATGCTATCAGTTTTTCTGTATCAGCTCCAGTGCGAGTCCTCATCTTTTTGAAGAGCATCAAAGTGGGTTTGCTTTCGCAGTGCAGAAAACAGCGTCGTCTCGACATGAACATCATAAACCAAACTCTTCCTCTCTTAGCTACAACTACAGAGTTTGAGGGTCAAAGCAGACACCGTTCGTAAGCAGCCATTGAAGACTATAGGCTGGTGTTAAGCACATTTATTATAAACCTATGTATGCTAATTCAGGAAGAGAGACTGGAATAACTGACGACTTGTTTTCTGGCAGTTTAGAACTGATTATTTCCTTTAGTAGACAACAACTTGATTTATCTACACTCTTTTAAACTTTGCAGACATTGTACATTCACAAAAAGCTAGCCTATATTTCACACTACACAAAGGTATCCGAAAAAGTGTAATGGGGCACTGCGGGCACAAATGAGGATAACTCAGTAACACACAGCAATGCAATGGATCCAATCAGTATTGGACACATGTCTGAATGTCACCGAATTCAAATGTTTTAGAGCGTGTCTCTTCTTTGCTCTTTTTGATATCGGCTTTTACCGAACGATGAATGTATTTCTGGATTTCAAATGGCTCAAAGCTTGTTCTGTGGTGAAGCACATTTAGTTGAGAGTTTTTTTTAAATGTAAAAAAACAACACTGAAAATGTTTTTCAATGTATAAACTTAAGGAACTGGAATATATTTGACCTGATTCGGTTTAAAGAGCCAAAGAAAGTGTCTTGTTGAAGTCTGTGTGCCCATAATCACCAGCCGTGACTGTCGCAGAACAACACAAACAAGGCAAACACTGAATACATGCACTCTGATGTTTTACAGCAGTCATTAAACACACACACACACACACACACACACACACACACACACACACACACACACAGACAGCACTTTCTTTTTATAGAACAAGCTCTCATTAAACATGAATAATTACTCCGTCTACGTGCGTGTTTGCACACGTGAACATCATCAAAGTCCCTCTCTATTTTTGTTTGCACTGAATTCAGAGCTAAAGGGTTCATATTCTGTGACTTCAATATGTAAATGAGCCCTCTTGTGATTGGCTGACCTGTGGATTGGGGTATTTCACACTGACGTTCATTAGTGCGGGTCAAGTTGCCGATATGTAAATGTAGGCTGTCATATGTTAATGAGCTCTTGTTTTGGACGTCGTGAATTATGAATATTCATTTGCAAGTTTTTTGCTGTTTAGTTTTCAGTAAATGTTCTGTAAGTTACATTATGTCACAAAGATCAATATTTCCACGGTGAAATATTTATTTCATTTAATGTTGTATATGATACAAATTAGGGCTGTGAAATGATTAATTGCGATTAATCACATCCAAAATAATAGTTTGTGTTTATATAATATATGTGTGTGTGTGCAGTGTATAATGTTTTTGAATATATAAATAGGCACATGCATGTATATATTTAAGAAATATTTGCATGTGTATATATATATATATATATATATATATTTACACAAATTTAATTATGTATATAGGCTATATATATATATATAATTTTATATATAAACACACATTATGTAAACAAACTTTTGTTTTGGATGTGATTAATCGCGATTAATGTGATTAATCCCTAAAAAAAATATTATTGGAGTTTTTTCAGCCTTT
>NC_136876.1:13085968-13165968 GCF_949152265.1 Phoxinus phoxinus | reverse complement strand
TCCTAAGATAACCCGTAGACAGTGTCCCAGTTTGACTTTCTGCAGTAGCTGGAAGCGTTTCTGCAGCTCAGGATGAATTTGGAGTCAACTTATTGTCAAGCGGTGATTTGTGCATTATGTATTTTTAATCAGTTCGAGGGAGTGCTGGTGTGTTGCAGTTATTCCAGACTGGTTTCGTTCATGAGGATGAATCCTTCTTCACCCTGGAAAATAAATAATGTGTGCTGTTTCTTCCAGCCTTCGTCCAGGATTCAGGCTTTTGTTTAGATGACCTTAACTAGGGCTTTGACTCCGAACTTCGTTATTCCAATACAATTCGAATATTGAAAAAAAAGAATGATATTCGAACGAATACTAAGCAGCCTTCAATATTTTAACCTGTTATGGGCATTATTTTTTGTAAATGTGTTTGCTTGTAAACGTTGTTTTCAATTCCGATTCCGAGGCTTTTTCACGCCTGGTGAAGCTGTGAACCGCGAGCCCATTAGCAAGGCTATTACTGGTCATCTGGGCTCCTGTAGGTTAGCGTTAGCATCCTGGTTAGCGCCTATTTTGTATACCAAAACAATGCCCGCGATTTAGTTATGTTTGATAAGAACAGCGGATAAAACCTGTCGAAATCATACTGTTTGTGTTTAATCCAGGGTCTGATTTTTAATATATATAAAAAAAGACAGTCGTGACCGTGTGTTTTTCTTCTGAAAACATCATTGCCTGCCTATTGACCGATACACTGCCCTCTAGTGGACAGAACATATACAACTTAAGTTTGATACCAATATAGGTCTAAATGAAGGCGTTTAATGGTCAAAATATTATGAATAAATATTAAAATATATTTTAATAGTAATAAACAAACAAACTTTGATTTGATTTTTGGGCATTTTTAGTAAGTCAGCTGGTGTGTTTAGGGCGTCTACGCTAATACGTTTTGGTTTGAAAACGCATCTTTTTTTTTTGGTCTTCCATCCGTCCACACTGATATGGCGTTTTTATTAATGAAAATAAATCGTTTTAAAAACGCACTCCAAAAGTGGATACATTTCGTGTTGTAGTGTGGACTGTATTTAAAAACTATGACGTAAGTTTAGTCGTGTGACGCATATTGTACCAATAGATACTCATGTTTATAGCGGTATTGTGCCTGTTATGTGCCGTTCACTTTCACACTGCTGCTAAAATATGTTACTTTGCACACTCTTCATATCATAGTCCTGCAAAGATGACAGAATTGACCGTTCGCAAAGACCCGCCCCCTTTAGTTACTGTTGCTATGTCTGACAAGCTACGCCGCTCTCACACACACACACATTCTCACGCAGAGAAAAATACAACTGAGGACACTGACAGTACAGGACAGACCAGGTTACTTTTCGGTTACTTTTGATATTAAACGTATTAAACAAAGTCTCACCTTTCAAATTTGGTCATTTTTAAAAAGAAATTTAACCAAAAATACCGTTTTGTGTCTCTTTAATGTGTGTGACAGATCGCTGTAGAGCATCAGTTAAAGCTGCTCGTGAACCGATCATCTCTTCCTTCTAGTTCATTTATAGCATCAAATAAACATGAATGAACATCAGAAGGAATGTTGTTTTAACCGCGGAAAGGCGTCAGTACACTCCGCTTCTCAAGTTCAAATCCTCCCATGTTAATCTACTAACTCTCCTGACTGCTTTGTCGGACAAAATGGCGGATGGCGAAGTATGATTGGTCAGATCACCTGTCAATCAAGCTCCCTGCGAAGGGCCAATTGAATCACATTTGAGAGCAGTTTTAGCATTTTAGACCAAACATATATAATAGTGAGTGAGTGCGATCTGGATGCGTCAGTGAATGCTGAGATATTCTGCTAAATAAAATGATCCTGCCAGAAGAATTGCGTGATAACTTTATTATTTATTTTTCCGTCTGTATCATGTCAGTGAGCATTTGTGAGGTTTAACGCATGCGCAGACAAGGTGAATTTAACGTTTTCAGGCGTTTTCCAAAAGTTTCTCATCCACACTGAGGCCCCGTTTACACGTACATGGTTATTTTGAAAAACAGAGACATTACCCTTCGTTTACACGCAAACGGAGAATTCGCCTCTGAAAACGATTCTTTCTAAAACTCCGGCCAGAGTGGAGATTTTGGAAAACTTCGTTTGCATGTAAACTGAGAAAAACTGAGTTTTAGGCAGCCGATGTCACAGTATGGGACTATTTTCTGGATTCTGATTGGCTAACGTGGGCTTGAGCTTCTCGTTACACTGCCACCTACAGGTTTGGCATGCTCTATACACGGGTTCGTGTAAACAAACACTTTTCTGAAAACTGACAGGTGTGCACAGTGTTATTTTTGAAAACGGAGAGGCGTGAAATGTCCGTTTATGAAAATAGCCGGCCGCGTGTAAACGTAGCCTGAACCGTCGAAAAAAACGCCTAAAAACGTGAGTGTGAACGGAGTCTTTTAAACGAAAATGGAAGAGAAATGCCGTTTTCAAATGTAGCCGGATTAATGTAGACGTAGCCCAAGTGTGAATAGTGTGAACACACACACACACACACACACACACACACACTCACACACTCACACACACACACACACACACACACACACACACACACACACACACACACACACACACACACACACACACACACACACACACACACACACACACACACACACTCTTCCTCTGTGTGTTTGGTGCATTGGTCAGGATGAATGACTCCCATTAAGGGGTTAAGAGCAGGAGACGTGCACCACGACCTCAGTCGCACCACACATTACTGCACAGAGAGCCATGCACGCCTCATATAATGCAGGGGCCATAATAAAATGCAATTAAATTATGCAAATGAGACAGAAATCCCAACACAGTCTCAACCATGTGTCCACGGTCTTATACACACACACACACACACACGTTGTGTGAGTTGTGGTGATCTTTAGCATTGGTCAGGCATGGAAATACCTTCGGTAGAGATGCATTTGATTGGCTTCCGGATTGTTCTTTTCTATTTCTATTCAAGAAAAGCCAGAGGAAGGCTGATTGCCTGAAACATTGCTCATTCAAATATCAAAGTGACGTGTTTAACCCTTTAGGAAGTGTGTGGGATTTATGTTTTTGTAGTGTTTCCAACGTGCCTATTTAAGTGTGCAAAACCCTATATATAAATCTGTTTTCTTTAGGTGTGTATTAAAAGAGATTTTGCTTTACCTTTTTGCACACTGAATCCTTTAAATGCAAAGTTGCTTGTATCTGTTGTTTCTAGATAGTCAGCTGCCTTCTAAGAAAATATCCCTAACAAGCGATCAGAAACACCCTATATAGGCAGCAACTCCCTATAGTATCCTGCAGACCCGCAGCACCACCAGCGCCAGAACCCCAGCGCCAGAACCAGAAATAAGGGGCGGAGCTTACGTTCTAACACCAGCGCCAGAACCGGAAATAAGGGGCGCAGCTTACGTTCTAACACCAGCGCCAGAACCGGAAATAAGGGGCGCAGCTTACGTTCTAACACCAGCGCCAGAACCGGAAATAAGGGGCGGAGCTTACGTTCTAACACCAGCGCCAGAACCGGAAGTGAGGGGCGGAGCTTACGTTCTAAACCGAGTAACGCCACCTAACGTTTTGGAGCGTAATTTGCTTAGACATGAAACGGTATGCTTTTAGTACACACGAAACGTCATACTTTATACGTATGTTATAATGATACATTAAGGTACAGAAACATTGGGCTTCACCATATTTTTTATATCGTGGTCCGTTGTATGCATTTATATTTACTATGGTTCTTTTTTTTACAATAATTTTGTAGAATAGATAATAGAGTAGAATAGAGAATATAGAATAGAATGTAGGGTAGAGAAGAGAATACAGTAGAATATAATAGAGTAGAGTAGAATAGAATGCAGAGAATAGAGTAGCATAGAGAATATAATAGAGAAGAGTAGAATAGATAATATAATAGAGAAGAGTAGAATAGAGAATATAATAGAGTAGAGTAGAATAGAATGTAGAGAATAGAGTAGAATAGATAATAGAGTAGAATAGAGAATATAATAGAGTAGAGTAGAATAGAATGTAGAGAATAGAGTAGAATAGATAATATAATAGAGAAGAGTAGAGTAGATAATATAATAGAGAAGAGTAGAATAGATAATAGAGTAGAATAGAGAATATAATAGAGTAGAATAGATAATATAATAGAGAAGAGTAGAATAGATAATAGAGTAGAATAGAGAATATAATAGAGTAGAATAGAATATAGAGTAGAATAGAGACTATAATAGAGTAGAATAGAATGTAGGGTAGAGAAGAAAATACAGTAGAATATAATAGAGTAGAGTAGAATAGAATGCAGAGAATAGAGTAGCATAGAGAATATAATAGAGAAGAGTAGAATAGATAATATAATAGAGAAGAGTAGAATAGATAATAGAGTAGAATAGAGAATATAATAGAGTAGAGAATATAATAGAGTAGAGTAGAATAGAATGTAGAGAATAGAGTAGAATAGATAATATAATAGAGAAGAGTAGAATAGATAATAGAGTAGAATAGAGAATATAATAGAGTAGAGTAGAATAGAATGTAGAGAATAGAGTAGAATAGAGAATATAATAGAGAAGAGTAGAATAGATAATAGAGTAGAATAGAGAATATAATAGAGTATAATAGAGAATATAATAGAGTAGAATAGAGAATACAATAGAGAAGAGTAGAATAGATAATATAATAGAGAAGAGTAGAATAGATAATAGAGTAGAATAGAGAATATAATAGAGTAGAATAGAGAGTATATAGTAGAAAATAGAGTAGAATAGAATATTTAAAACTAGTCTTACTGATCCCAAACCTTTCAAATGTAAATAATAATTGTTGTGGATTGTTCAGATATCGAGTGCCCTGCTGTCAGATGGATGTTTATCCCACATGACTCATTCTTGTGTGTGTGTGTGTGTGTTTCAGGATCAGGAACAGTTTAAGTGTGTGTGGAGACACCGAGACCCTCTTCATCAAGCGCTCGGTTCATGGATATTCCCCTCTGGACAGGTCAGTGATGAGAACTAACACTGGTGGTGTGTTTGCATGAAAGCTGCTGTTTTGTGGGCGTTCAGTCACTGTGAGGTTTCCCGTAAGACGGATCCGCTAATATCCCGTCCGGCCCTCTGGTGTGTTCAGGCTCTCGGATCCCTCGCAGCGTCTCTGTGCTTTGAGTAATTGATGAATTGCAGTGAATATCTGGACAGGCTTCATTTTGTCGCCCTCATCGGCTGCTTAATAACTGTAAATAGGCTCAAAATCTCCCTGCTTTTCCACGCTTAAAGTGGAGTAACAAGGTTATTTTTAAATTAAGCACATTTATCAAGCTACCAGGAACTTGTTTGCAAACTTAAGTGGTTATTACTTGGCCTCAAAACCCAATTAAACTCACTTTTTATGCACTCTCTCTTTCTCTTTCACACACACACACACACACACACACACACACACACACACACACACACACACACACACACACACACACACACACACACACACACACACACACACACACACACACACACACACACACACACACACACACACACACACACACACACACACACACTTCTGTTGCCTTGATATTTTTCTATACTAGAATAAAGATATTTTTGTTTTTTGTTTGTTAAAAAACTAGGGATTTGCCATTTTAGTAGTTGATTAAATTTCATTTAATTCTCTTTGATATCTCACAGCAAAAACTAATATGCTATTCACGGTTAATATTGTTAACTAAAACTAAAACCATTATAAAAAAAATACTTTAAATGGTTTCCAAGGCACCGTTTCTCACTTTTGGCTATGTTTGAATGGAAGAACTAAAATAACCAAAACTACAGCTAAAACGTAAGAACACTATATAGACAAAGAAAAGAAAACGCACACAAGTTTTTATTTTACTTACTAAAAATGTAAATAACATTAAAATGAAAAAAGAAAATCTAAAAAGAAAATCTGATATATCAATATATAAACAAAAATGTTAGTTTATACAGTATATCTATAATAGTAAAATAACACGGACGCCATCGATCATACTTTATTTAAAAGGTTAAATTATTAAAACCTATAGTTATGTTATTAATAAAGAATAGCATGCATGTTTAAGTTAGGTAAGCAGTGCTTAAGTAATTATCTGTCAGTAATAAAACATAATCCAGTTCATTACTGTATCTGTCCTCATCTATTTGAGACCAAAGTAGTGGCAGGTTTGACATGCTAGTGCTAATGCTTTGCATTTCTATTGCAAAAAGAAATATTCCTGCTCCTGAAGTGTGATTTTACGCATCGCTTGTCATGAAACATGTCAGAAAGCAAGTTCAAGTACATGTCACATCTCTGTGTTGCTGCAGAAACACCTTTTCTGTGTACTTGTGTACGATTCTGACTGAACGTACATCCACAAACTGTGTGTGTGTGTGTGTGTCAGGATTGATGGTGTTGAATATCTGTCAGCGGCAGCAGAGCTTGATTTATATTCCTGTGTTGTATTGACTGCTGTGTTTATAAGGAAACTCCAGCATTTATTCATGAAACTGAACTCACACACACACACACACACACACACACACACACACACACACACACACACACACACACACACACACACACACACACACACACACACACACACACACACACACACACACACACACACACACACACACACACACACACACACTCACACACTGAGGCTTGTTGTATCAACTTTTCCTCAAATACATTTGTAAAATTAAAACTGCTACTTATAGCAACTATAGAAATAAGCTCAGTTAGAATAGCCAAATATTGCAATAGAGAGACGATATTGTATTCTGAATAGGTAGCACTTTGACATTAATACTGAATCAGAACTTGTGAGCACTTCATCTATAATTGAACTGGTTTAATAACAGTGTTTGGTCGCGGTCACACTTGAATTGGTTACAAAATAGATGTTAAAACATACAGTGTGTGCCCAGCATGTGTGGAGAATGTGTCCTGAACGAGAGGGAAACAGTAGCTTTAGAAAGGAGAGAAAGAGAGGCACGCAGCGTCTGTGTGGAGGAGTGGATGGAGAGACTCGCTGACGGAGGGTTTTTTCTCTAGAGTCCATTAGACTAGGGCCCCATAAATCTGCAGAGAGAGAGAGAGAGAGAGAGAGAGAGAGAGAGAGAGAGCTTTCTCTCGCTCACTCTGTTTTAATCTAGAGAAGGGATGGAGGAGAGGGAAACCCCTGATGGTGTTGCAGACACACACACACACACACACACACACACACTCTCCTCCTATGAGTCACTCACACGTTCATTTATTCGTTCTGCAATCTGACGTTTTGTTCTGTTCTGATGTCCACTTATCGTGTCGGTTAATGATTTTTGCACCAGAAACAGTCTATTTGGATTCTAATGATCGTTTCACTCCTACAAAAACCCCCCCAAAAAAACGTTTTTTAATTAGTCTCTTTTGACTTGTTTTCCAATACAATTATTTTTAAAAAATCCTTTAAATAATATAAATGTACTTAGTGCGTTTTGTATCACGGCACTGACATGTTTTTTTGATTTACTTGTTTTTAACTGTAAAACCCAATAGGGCAATTTACTAAAAGTTAATAGCACTTAATATATACAAGTTTTGTGAACTCAATAACTGATTATATTAAGCATTATTCAAACTTAATGAGTTGCAGCAGATTCTAGTTTTATAAGTTTTTTTTATTATTTTTTTATGGAATGTTGTTGTATTAATTATCACTTATTTATCTGTGCACATCATTGTTATTATATATATATATATTTTTTTTTATTTTTTTTTATTCATGCGCCTCTTAATCTTTAATCACAATAACTCCCCCTCCCTCTTGCAGCTCTTCTCTGATGACGAGGGCGGGGCAACCTGTCAATCACATGAGATCAGCCAATAGCAAACCACAACCATCCAATCAATTCCTCACAGACAAAATCAAGCCCCGCCTACATTTGCTCTTGTTCCAGAAGCGTTTCACTCGGATATACGGCACAATAGAGAAGAAAAGACCAGCGCAACTTCCATTTCGTGACGCGTTTAACCCAATAAATCCTGCAGTATTGTATTTGATATGCAAATTTCCAAGGCCTATCAATGATCAACCTGATCAAAACCCGTTGATCACAGTCTTGCATACCTTCTGTTTTCTGATATACTTTTATCAGCTTGTGGTTCACATGTTCTCAAATGAAAAAAGTTCACTCTACTCATAAATATTGTTTTGTAAACTTAAATGGTGTAAGACATTTTCTAAAATGATACAGGTTAACTTAACTTGTTGGGTTTTACAGTACACTCTGATATTAAAGATGCATTTTCTAAAAACAAGCCTTAAAGCGATAGTTCACGAAAAGGAAAGTCTTACGGGTTTGGAACAACATGTGTGAGTAAATAATGACAGAAAGCACTTTTTTTTTTTTTTTTGGTTGATCTAGCCCTTTAATATCTTATGCAATGTTACTTCTCAAGTAGTCTCGTTTCAAAGAGTTTCCTCTGACTGTTAGCACCAAGCCGGCTGTTTTTGCTGTTGCACTTCAGTAAGTGTTTTGGAGAGGAAGTTTAAAAGCACATTTTGTACCGTCAGACTCTTTTATGTGAGAAAAGCAAGAGCTCTTTCATCAACGGGTCTTTTTAGCGCCACATCACTAGTCACGAGCGTCATAATTAAGACGCGTCAGACGTCTCTTGTCTGAAGGCATCCGATCTGATGTGAAACTAGTTTAGCTGGTCAGCCGGAGGGACTAGACGTCTCTAGCGGATGTAGATTAGCGTCTCCACTTTGAGTAGATCTCTGTCACCTGGGTTCAGCCTCTGCACCATTTACACGCTTCAGAATCAAACTAAATTCATCATGGTTTCATGTTCCCAGTGATGGGGCGATTATTGGATCTGAGTGCTCCAAATGTGACAGACGGACTTCCTGTCTGGCTCTCTGCTCACGCCCTCACGCGTTCATATATAGTCCTTATTATGAGACCACGCGTGCAGTTTCATGACCCAGATTGTACAACGGACGTTAAGTGGAAACCGAGCACGTCAGCAAAATCTTCCCTTGAACAAAGGTAGAGCTGTTCATTTAAACGATATAAAATGAGTCTATATACAGTATATCGTGTCTGGTTTGGCCTCTGGTGTCTGGGGAAGCCCCTCAGTGTTCAGCGAGGCGTGTGGCAGTCGATGTGTGTTTGTATTCCTGGCACGGGCCGCGGCCAGAGTTGAGTCTCGTAAACATGAGCGCCGGCAGTATTCATCGGTGCTCTCCGGTCACGCAGTGTGGTGGATCATGTTCACCGTGACCCGCTACACGCTGACCTCCCGACCCGCTACAGACGGAGCTGACCGGTAACAAGCAGCCAGCACTTGACGTGCCACACACACCAATGCAAACACACCGGCAGTCCTTCTAGTGCAGCAGCTCTCTGTGATCGTCATACCACTGCTATTCTATATTTAATTTGAGTCCATTCCAGTCTACTCCATTCCATTTGAATCCATTCCAGTCTAGTCTATTCCATTTCAATCCATTCCATTCCAGTCTAGTCCATTCCATTTCAATCCATTCCATTTCAATCCATTCCATTCCAGTCTAGTCCATTCCATTTCAATCCATTCCATTCCATTCTAGTCCATTCCATTTCAATCCATTCCATTTCAATCCATTTCATTCCATTCTAGTCCATTCCATTTCAATCCATTCCATTCCAGTCTAGTCCATTCCATTCTAGTCCATTCCATTTCAATCCATTCCATTCCAGTCCAGTCCATTCCATTTAAATCCATTTCAATCCATTCCATTCCAGTCTAGTCCATTCCATTTCAATCCATTCCATTCCAGTCTAGTCCATTCCATTTCAATCCATTCCATTTCAATCCATTCCATTCCATTCTAGTCCATTCCATTTCAATCCATTCCAGTCTAGTCCATTCCATTTGAATCCATTCCATTTGAATCCATTCCATTCCAGTCTAGTCCATTCCATTTGAATCCATTCCAGTCTAGTCCATTCCATTTCAATCCCTTCCATTTCAATCCATTCCAGTTCACGATAAATGTAAAATCCTTATTTCTTCCAAGTGTAAAGACACATTTTTACTCCTAAGTGAAAGTTAGGAGCAAAAAGAAACCAGTGCGTTTTTATTGTCAGAACATATCATGACAAACACTTGCCAAACAGGGGAACATTCACAAATCTGAAGTAGAACATTCAAACATTTGTCATTTTTCCTTAACAAAATAAATATCTTAATGGAAAAAAAAAAATTTCTTAGTTTCGGCATGTGCTAATTTTTATTTGGTAAAATGTAATATTCGGACTGTTTGAGTTTTATAAAAAATAACAATTGGTCATCCAGCATCATGCATTTAGATCATAACCACAGATAAAACCGGGCATAGCCTACAGCACCTCACTATCATGGCAAAATATTACTTTATGTAATATATACACTATATTCCATTAGTCCTTTAATACATTGTCTACATTAATAATATAATACAATTCAATATGTATATCCCACATTTCATGGTGCAGGTAATATTACTAAGCAAACGTTACAGTAAGTTCCGCTTTTGGCGCATAAACATTATCGAACATTTACCAAACTCTTGATATCGTTTTATCGAGAAAAATTATATCGTGATAATTATCGTTATCGTTTTATCGCCCAGCCCTAATTCCAGTCCATTTAATTTCATTCCATTCCAGTTTTTGCCTGTGCAAAGCATCATTACATTGTCACATGATTCTTCAGAAATCATTCTAATATGCTGATTGCACACAAGTTGCTCTGTTTGGCTTCAGTCTGCTCCCTCAACTGAGCCTGTTTTCTCCCAAGGTTTTTTCCCCCCCTCCATATCCATCACCTGATGAAGTTTGGGTTCTTTACCACAGTCACCTCTGGCTTGCTTTGTTGGGGACACTCAATATTCAATGGAACTGAACTGATGAAATCACTGTTTTCTGCAAGAGATGCTTTAAAGCCAAATCGAACTGTGTTTGCATCATTGAATCGTTATTTTCCCGTTGAGCTGCTTTGAAACAATCTGTAGGCCTATTGTAGTAAGCGCTATAAAAATAAATGTGACGACTTGCCTAAATGCACATGGTTGTTAGGATGTTTCTACCTGGTTTCTAGGTCCTGTTTTTTCCTGTTACAGTCTTGTTTTTTAACCAGGTGTCCTTAAACTCAACAACGCCCCCTGCTGGATCTCTTTTGCACATGCTCAAACTAATGCCTAATTGAGTTCTTGCACAATCAGGAGCGAGGTTTAAAACAGCAGATCTCAGAGGCTGTTAATGCTGCAGACAGATGTTTCATGTTCTCCAGAACGTTCACAGAATCATCCTTCACACAGCCATTTTTATAACGACGTTCACTTTCAAAGTTCTGCATTTTTAGCTTAAATGCCTCGCAAGCACAAATTAAAGACACATTTGGCTTTTTCATTGCTGCCGCTGGTGAGATCAAGACCGAATAAGCCAATCAGAATCCACTTCAATTGAGCACGCAATTTGATTGGACAGTAATAGAGCAATGCAAATCAAGCTTCTTAATTGCTAACGCAGAGAGCGATCATTTAGCAGATGCTTTTATCCTAATTGACTTGCTTTAATTAATTACTCGACCAGTTTCCCTGAAATACATGGGGTTAAATCGCCATAAAACATCATTTGCAACCTGTTTAACTTCTGTACTGTGACATTTCAGAGTCCTGCAGGACAGGATTAATTTTGGATCGTGAAAAGTCTGCGTTTCGTACTCGAGAAACAGCGGAAGCGCCCATTGGTTAAGATTCAAGGAAATAATTTCAGAGGTGTAGAAAAGTTCATTTTGATTGCGTGTTGATGTTCATGGTCATTGCTAGCAACTGAGATTTAGTCAATACATGCATTACTTCTTCAAACCAGAAGCATTCTGGGTATTATTCAAAAACAAGTCTTTTTTTTTTGCATGTGATTAGCATTTTATCTCTACTGTTATAAAACCTTGCATTACCTCACTCCAAGCCCCGCCTTAATAGAAAGGGGCGGAGCTTGGCCTCCATAATCTGTCATCTGATGTCGAGGCGTCTTTGAATAATACCCAGAATGCAAAGCAGAGGGTTGGTGTCTCGGTAAAACACCTCGACGCCCACCGCGGCGGGCAATTAGTCTCTCGACGTGGGCGCGACTCGAAACTCCTGAACCTTTTCGTTCTCCAATCACAGCTGATGGATTGAGCCGACAGCCGCCAGCATCTGGCTGTTAGCAGGCTCGAGCGCCGCGCCCCAAACGCCGCGCTGATTAATGGCCGCTGCCCGCAGTCAACAGAGGCGGAAATTAAGCGTTTGAGTTTAACCGTTACATTTGTCTGAAGAGCGCGAGGGGTTGAGAGGCATTTGTCAAAACCCGCCACGGTGAAAGTTGAAAGTCCTCCACTCGAGGAGTTACAACGGCGTGTAAACACCTGGTAAACATCACAAACAGTGGCTGAAAAACTGCATTGTGTGTTATGGATATTGCTGGCTCTGTGACAGTTTGCTTTTGTTCCTCTTTTGGATAAAAGCGTCTGCTAAATATGAATGAAATCTCTTTTATTTCTCCTCGTCTAGTTTCTTCTCGGCAGCAACATTCAAAGTCTCCTGCTTCTCAGGTAGTGTTGTTGTACTCCAGAGACCATTTTTTTGAAGGTCAGTGTCTTGTCTTGGTCCCGACCACATTTGTATTTGGTCTTGTCTTGGTCTCAGGCTAAGAGGATTTTATTTCAAGACCACAGCTGCGGGGATATCACTCGATTGCTGGTGCATTGTTTGATTTGTTTGGTGACATCAGTATTGCGATTGGATGTAAAACTTCAACTGCAATCAACTTATTTCTAATTTGATTTATTTTGTTACTGATGTGCCAGGTCAAAAATCAACAAGGCATTGTCAAAAATGTCACCAAAATTAATACAAATGCCCACTAAAATCAAAATATGAGTTAAAAAAGTTCTAGTTTGAGATATAGATTTTTATATTATAACATATGAGATAATTAAGCAATATCACAAGAGCAAGAGAGACGTTTTCACAAATGAGCATAATTGCAAACATGCAATTAATTTTAATCTCGGTCTTGACTCGGTCTCGCCTTGCCTTGGTTTTAGTTTCGTCTTGGTCTCGACACACACTGGTTTTGATCTTGTATTGATCTCGACACACACTGGTTTTGATCTTGTATTGATCTCGACACACACTGGTTTTGGTCTCGTCTTGGTCTCGACACACACTGGTTTTGGTCTCGTCTTGGTCTCGACACACACTGGTCTTGATCTTGTATTGGTCTCGACACTCACTGGTTTTGATCTTGTATTGATCTCGACACACACTGGTTTTGATCTTGTATTGATCTCGACACACACTGGTTTTGGTCTCGTCTTGGTCTCGACACACACTGGTTTTGGTCTCGTCTTGGTCTCGACACACACTGGTCTTGATCTTGTATTGGTCTCGACACTCACTGGTTTTGATCTTGTATTGATCTCGACACACACTGGTTTTGATCTTGTATTGATCTCGACACACACTGGTTTTGGTCTCGTCTTGGTCTCGACACATACTGGTTTTGGTCTCGTCTTGGTCTCGACACACACTGGTCTTGATCTTGTATTGGTCTCGACACTCACTGGTCTTGATCTCGTATTGGTCTCGACACACACTGGTCTTGATCTTGTATTGGTCTCGACACACACTGGTTTTGGTCTTGTCTTGGTCTCGACACACACTGGTCACACTGGTCTTGATCTCGTATTGGTCTTGACACACACTGGTCTTGATCTCGTATTGGTCTCGACACTCACTGGTCTTGATCTCGTATTGGTCTCGACACACACTGGTCTTGATCTCGTATTGGTCTCGACACTCACTGGTCTTGATCTCGTATTGGTCTCGACACACACTGGTCTTGATCTCGTATTGGTCTCGACACACACTGGTCTTGATCTCGTATTGGTCTCGACACACACTGGTTTTGATCTTGTATTGGTCTCGACACACACTGGTCTTGATCTCGTATTGGTCTCGACACACACTGGTCTTGATCTCGTATTGGTCTCGACACACACTGGTTTTGATCTTGTATTGGTCTCGACAGTCGACACAGACACACACTGGTCTTGATCTCGTATTGGTCTCGACACACACTGGTCTTGATCTCGTATTGGTCTCGACACACACTGGTTTTGATCTTGTATTGGTCTCGACAGTCGACACAGACACACACTGGTTTTGATCTTGTATTGGTCTCGACACACAGTGGTCTTGGTCTTGTTGGTCTCTCAACCCCTCAAATTATTGGTCTTGTAGGTCTCAACACACACTGGTCTTGGTTTTGTCTCTGTCTCGACTCACTGGTCTTGATCTCGTATTGGTCTCGACACACACTGGTCTTGATCTCGTATTGGTCTCGACACACACTGGTCTTGATCTCGTATTGGTCTCGACACACACTGGTCTTGATCTCGTATTGGTCTCGACTCACTGGTCTTGATCTCGTATTGGTCTCGACACACACTGGTCTTGATCTCGTATTGGTCTCGACACACACTGGTCTTGATCTCGTATTGGTCTCGACACACACTGGTCTTGATTTCGTATTCGCCTCGACACACACTGGTCTTGATCTTGTTGGTCTCAACCCCTCAAAGTCTTGGTCTTATTGGTCTCAACACACACTGGTCTTGGTCTTGTATTAGTCTCAGTTTGGGTGATCTTGACTACAACACTAATTGCAGGAGTTTCTATTGAGAAAAAGACCCCAGTAATCTCGCATATGTCTAGAGTTTCAGAAGAGATCTCTCCAATGTCTCAAACTGTGCTCAGATTAGCTTAGAAACCTAGATCAAAGATGTGATTCATTACTAATTGTAAGTATTTGTACTGTTCGTAAAGTATGATTTTAGTACATTTGCTTAAATTTGCGTTTTTTGTTGTTGTTGATTTCATTATTTAATCAATACAATTAATTAAATAGATGCTTAATGCTATTACATTATAATCTCAACACAAAGTAACCTTTTATATATATTTGATATAATATAATTTATATACTTATTATAGTTTTAATTATGTTTTGTGTGATTTCTTTTGCCGTATTGAACTCATTTAAAATATTTGAAATTAAAAATATTATGTAATGGGTATGTACTACTAGTATAGATACATATAACATTTATGGATGGGGCTAAAAATACTGATATACCGGTAATAGGAAAAAATAAATAAACAAATATATATTTATACACATTTTTATGTTTTTAACAGTTTGCATATGTGTGTACTTTTGAGTTAGATGCCGTCATTTAAATTGTGTTTCAATGTAGGCTACATGCAAATGTACAAAAAAATGCATGTAAATGATATGTACGAATACCAATGACCTCAGAATCAAATGTTCAATCTCATCAAATCCTCCCTTGATCAAATGACCCGAGCTGCTATTGGCATTTACTGTACGACACCTACTGAAGTTGGGTTTATTTTTATGCCTCAAGTTGATACGTAAATGAGTCCTCCATTAAGAGCGAGGACAATCTTCCTCTGGGTAACTTTACTGGGTTCGTTGAAGCGCTCTAAATGTGAAACGTGAGGATCGGCTTTTCCCCAGGACTCACGAGGAAACCGATACCCCGATATCACGCCAGCGTCAATCCTCAGGAGCGGCTCGGGTCGTTTCATCTGTGGTTGAAGCGGTCGGTCTCGTGCACTTGTCCCGTGGTGCCCGTCTGACCTTGACTGACTCTTGATCGGTCACATCTTTGAGCCGGGCTCCGGCCTGTGGTTCTGGGGTATCTGGGTTTCCGTTTGCAGTGTTACCGAGCCCGCGGTGGATCCGTGCCCGGGACTTTGAACAGACTAATGGTTACAAGCGCTGGCTCGGGTCCACGTGCCGCCCCGCAGGCCCTGCCTGAAGAGCTGCTGGATCAGTCGATAACACGCAATTTAGAAAATCAGCCAAGTTTGCAGAAAGAAAGAGCTAATATCGGAAATAAAGACGGATACATAATCTTAGGCTGGGGGACTTTTTCATGCGCAGAGAGTTATTTGTTATCCGGAAGCAGCGCTGAAACGCTTGGACGTCTGAAGCGTCGAAAGCACCGCTGACCCAAGCTCTCTCTCACTTTAGCGTCGATGGAAATCTAATTGCCCGAAAAACGATCAATGGAAAGTAAATTGGTTTCTGTGTGAAAGCGAACATGTAATAAGCTCCGAGCTGCTTTAATATGTGCTGCTTTTGCATCTTGAATCATGCTGTTTTTTTTTTTAATGGATTCCTGTATGTGCTCGTCCTCCATCACTCACTTTCTCTCTCTGATTCTCTCTAAAGCTCGATTAGTCCTTCAAACAGGACGATGTGTTTTTCTCTGAGTGTTTGCGGCGTCCTGATCAAATATTTTAAAGCGATAAGGTGCGGGGGGGGGGATGGGGGGGGGGGGTTGCTGTCTGTAGTCAGAGATAAATGGTGTTGTTAGGCTCTGCATGCATTTTTTTTTTATAAATAGGTCTAAATATGAGTAATTTCTAGGTAAATGTGATAAATTGTCATGAAAATATTGTACAAAAAATTTTATTCTAAAAATAAGCGTTATTTTTGTTAATGCAAAATATCTAATTTATTTTCTTTTGGTGTGAATCATGTCAAAAATATTTATATAGTATTTAGATTTATGCAAATTATTTTCTATAGATTTGTATGTTTCTAAATGTGTGCATGTGTGAATATCACTTTGTCTTAGATGCTTTTAGATTCATATTGTGTGTTTTAGTGTGGGTGCAAATTGGTAAAATAAATGTCAACATTATGCATATGAATACTAATGAGCTCAGGCTGAATCAGCAGATCTGCTATTTTGTGAACATTTAAAAACTTTCATTGAGCGCGACTGTTATATTCGGCTTTGCAGGGTTGTGTGACATTCAGAATTCAATTCTTTTAAATTGAATCTGAATTGATTAATCAAACAGAACACAGAATTGAAATAATTTTTTTTGAATGAAATGTAGTGGAATTAAAATGAATTTTAATAAATTAGCCTACTATAATTTTAACTAAGAGCAAAGCTTGATAAGAAAAACTTTGGATGTTGGCTGGACAAAGCTAAAAATTGAAGTTTGATGTTTAATAGTCCTGATCGATAAATGAGTGCGAATTCCAGCGCAACGCTTCAGTAAACTGTTGTAAAGTGCGAGATAAGACGTAAAAAGTTAAACTTAACATTTCATATTTCACAGCTGTTTTAGGACAGAAATGTTAAACGTCCGACAAAAATAATCAGGCAAACTATACACTTTTGTATCATTTATCCATTTTGAATTAAAATGGGTCTAATTTGCGTGATTCATGTAATTGTAACGTATAGTAACTGTCAATGTGAGGACGTCGTTTTCATCATATTGGGCATATAAGATTAACAATAAACGTGTTGTGTACATACTGTTAATGAATTTAATAAACTAAGTTACCTTGTAGCCTTCAGTAAATTCACTTATCTAAGAAAACGATTCATAAAACATATAAATATCAGTGGACCATATGTTTACTTTCTACACAGACGGAAATGAAAAGCCTATCAGTCAAAGCTCAGCTTTAGGAGGGGAAGAGACAAGGCAAGATAAAGAGACTGAGAGAAAAAGAAAGAGTGATGGAGATGAGGAGAGAGCAGGTGTTGACAAATAGTCTACTGCCCACTGACATGGTTTTAAAGCTGTTTCTTATCCTTTTTTTTGGCCTTTTAAACATATTAAAATGCACATATGTAGAGCAGAGAAATCAAAAATGCTCTTGCATGGGGATCAGATGGATGGATGGATGGATTTAACTAGATACTGTAGATGGATATATGGATGGATGGATGGATAGATAGATAGATAGATAGATA
Organism: Phoxinus phoxinus; assembly: GCF_949152265.1. Taxonomy (NCBI): domain Eukaryota; kingdom Metazoa; phylum Chordata; class Actinopteri; order Cypriniformes; family Leuciscidae; genus Phoxinus; species Phoxinus phoxinus. The sequence continues at coordinate 13,148,027 of NC_136876.1, read as the reverse complement.
GATAGATAGATAGATAGATAGATAGATAGATAGATAGATAGATAGATACATAGATAGATACATAGATAGATACATAGATAGATACATAGATAGATACATAGATAGATACATAGATAGATACATAGATAGATACATAGATAGATACATAGACAGATACATAGATAGATACACAGATCGATGGATGGATGGATGGATATAAAGATAGAACTGGATAGATATAACTAGATGGATAGATAGATATAACTAGTTAGATAGATAGATAGATAGATAGATAGATAGATAGATAGATAGATAGATAGATAGATAGATAGATAGATAGATAGATAGATTGATTAATCGATCGATAGATATAACTAGATACTGTAGATGGATATATGGATAACTAGATAGATGGAAAGAAAGATGGATGGATGGAAAGAAAGATGGATGGAAAGAAAGATGGATAGATGAATGGATAGAACTAGATGATGGAAGGATAGATAGAATTAGATAGATAGAGAGAACTAGATGGATAGATAGATACATGGATGGATGGATGGATGGATGGATGGATGGAACTTGATAGATAGAACTAGATAGATAGATAGATAGATACATAGATAGATACATAGATAGATACATAGATAGATACATAGATACATAGATAGATACATAGATCGATCGATAGATATTGATAGATCGTTTCTTTAAATTATTATTAAAGAAATGTCTCTTCCTGCCATTCCAATTCAAATTCTAATCCAACTTCCTGTTTGCAGTGACCAGTTCAGTTCAAGCACACAGGCATGAAAAGTCCAGCTCAGAGTTTTGCTCACTCCACGGCTTTATTGCTCTCCAAGTTTTGTTTATCAAATTCGCTCCTAAACTTCAGATGAAAAGTGACCTGTGGATGGTCATTTTATCATGTCATCTCATCTACTGTAAGTGTGCGGTTCTCGAGCAGATTAATCTGCAATGTGAGCTAGACTTCATGCTAGTATGACAGCAGTGTCTCTACACAGATATCAGTGATCCGTCTGCTGTCGGTTCTTCTTTATCTCCATCTTTCTTCTCCTCCAGTCATTCATCAACTTTAGCATCCTCAGATTATTCATCAAAGGTCGTCAGTCGATCAGATTAACGGCAGGTCGCTGTCAAGAAGCGCGGTGTTTGTGTTTTATCTGCGCGTGTCGAGCGAGAGGCTCGTAACCATCAGCGTTTGGCATCTGTCTGTCTGTGTCAGCATCATTGTTGTGGAGTAACGCTTCGCTTGCACAATCTGTGATACCATTAAACACAACATGGCAGCCGGAGCGTCGGCAGATTGTTCCCATCTCATTACGGAAAGTTTCCTCCTGAATGCGGGAGGGAAAAGATCCCTGAGGTCCGGCGGCTCATTTTAAGGCCACCGAGGTCAACGCGTTCGTCCTCTTTTCTGTTCTTTCACCAAGTCTGACTGTTATTTGGTTAATTATTATGTTGTTGGCAGCTTACTTTGACTACTAAAAGCAACTACCGGTAATAGTTAAACTTAAAAACTTTCTTAAAACGAAGTTATTTAAAGGATTAGTTCACCCCCAAAATATAATTCTGTCATTAATTACTTAAATTATATTATTAAAAAAAGACTTTTGTTCATCTTCAGAACAGAAATTAAGATATGTTTTATGAAATCAGAGAGCTTTCTGTCCCTTTCTGATTGAATTTAGGCTTTTATTCACATAAACATTGATTAGCAAACATAAACAGAAGCTCAACACGCGTAACAGGGGAATGAACCTCATTGGTTCTCGCTGAAGCTCAAACGTGATGCGTAACGGGAATTAACCTCATTGGTTCTCGCTGAAGCTCAAACGTGATGCGTAACACGAGAATTAACCTCATTGGTTATCGCTGAAGCTCAAACGTGATGCGTAACAGGGGAATGAACCTCATTGGTTCTTGCTGAAGCTCAAACGTGATGCGTAACAGGGGAATGAACCTCATTGGTTCTCGCTGAAGCTCAAACGTGATGCGTAACAGGGGAATGAACCTCATTGGTTCTTGCTGAAGCTCAAACGTGATGCGTAACAGGGGAATGAACCTCATTGGTTCTCGCTGAAGCTCAAACGTGATGCGTAACAGGGGAATGAACCTCATTGGTTCTCGCTGAAGCTCAAACGTGATGCGTAACAGGAATGAACCTCATTGGTTCTTGCAGAAGCTCAAACGTGATGCGTAACACGAGAATGAACCTCATTGGTTCTTGCAGAAGCTCAAACGTGATGCGTAACACGAGAATGAACCTCATTGGTTCTTGCAGAAGCTCAAACGTGATGCGTAACACGAGAATGAACCTCATTGGTTCTCGCTGAAGCTCAAACGTGATGCGTAACAGGGGAATGAACCTCATTGGTTCTCGCTGAAGCTCAAACGTGATGCGTAACAGGGGAATGAACCTCATTGGTTCTTGCTGAAGCTCAAACGTGATGCGTAACAGGAATGAACCTCATTGGTTCTTGCTGAAGCTCAAACGTGCTGCGTAACACGAGTCAAGCGAACTCGCTTGAGCTTCTGTTTACCACAACTGATGTGTGTGTTGATGAATGTTTATATGTGAATAAAAGCCTAAATTAAACCTGTTCATCAAAGCGATCGAGTCTCTTCAATTCGTATGGTTTCGTTGTACGATCTCTTTATGAACTTTTTGAAGCGTCAAAGTGGTAGTTGTGTAGCTTTCAACGGATGGACAGAAAGATGTTACTATATTTAATCAGAAAGTTCTTCATTTGTGTTCTGAAGAGAAACGAAAGTCTTACGGGATTAGAACGACACGATTGCGAGTAATTAATGACAGAATTATATTTTTTAGGGGAATTATCCCTTTAAGGGAGTAATGGAGCATAAAACCAACGAGGATCACAATTAGTTGAAAAGATGCGTCACTCAAGCAAAAGTGGAGTAAAAAGCTTTTCCAGCGGCACATTCTGATGTACAGTAGGCGTCTGTCGATAACGGTTCTGGTTGTACTTTCAGTAATGTACTTAATCCGAGCCCCTCATAACTCATCTTGTGCGTTCCTGTCGGCACAGGACTGATTATCCCGACTGCAGGTCTTCAGCGAAAACTCTTTGTTTTGATGCGCAATGCTTGATCCGTGATCATGTGACGCACGAGAGGTACACCTGAACAAGCTTCTCCCCGGTGAGTGAGATAACAGGACGTCTGCTTTAATGCAGTTCTCCCCGCGGGACGCGAGCTGTCAGCGATCAACAGGTGATTACCTGTGTCAGGTGATATATATAACCTTCACTCCTCTGAGAGGAGGAAATAGGGCAGAGGAGGCGCACAGATGGTAAACACTAGTTAATCGTGACCTCACGGTTACATACACAACAGCACTGATAGAAAGTAAACTCACATCTACAGTTGCGTAAGAGATTTAGAGGCTTTGCACACAGTTGTGGTGTGTGTGTGTGTGCGTGTGTGTGTGTGTGTTTCTGGAGCGCGAGTCGTGTTTTCTTGCTCCTGTTCTCATCGCACATTCATCACTTTGACATCGGCTACTTTCCACCACAGAGAAATAGTGCAGTCAGCTTTTCCTGAGAGGAGAGTGTGTGTGTGTGTGTGTGTGTTTGATGGAAGTTTACCGCATGAAGATGTTTGTTTGTGCTCTTTTGAGATGAATTGTCAGGAGATTCTGTGTGAATCTCGTTCATATACGCGCTCTGGGAATAATGGAGCAAATGCACGCGTGTGTCAGTTGTAACCGTGCTTTGGCGCTAAGTTGATACTGAAATAAAATATCTGTGCTAGTGAAATTTCACTAGCATTGTTGTTGACTACAGACGTTTCGGTGTCATGACAAACCTTCAAACCTGTTTAACTTGCACACCGATCATGTGTGTAACCATGTTAAAGCTCAGAGGCGCTGTCTTTTATCTAAATGAATCGGACAGAGTGATTGAACGGCATCTGCTGCGAACGTCAAACATGACTGGAGCTCTGAGCTGAGCAATGGCACGTCAGACTCATTTCAGAGCGCGCGCGCGTGTGTGTGTGTGATCGATTCACCCTTTGTGTCTCTTTCAACGTTGCTCAGTTTTTATCGAGCCGATCGATCACATGTGTGAGGGTTTCTTGCACCAAAAACTAGTTGTAATCTCTGACCGTTAAACAGACTTTTCTTGACACTGCACCTTTAAGACTTAAGGCGAGACACGGCAGGCAAAAACATAATTTTTTTTCACTGGTTAATTTTGAGATTTTGGCCTATTTGTCTTCTTTCAGACTTGTGGTGAAAAAAAAGTCCAAAATACACATTTAGGTCTTTATTTTACTACACTTTGTCTGTTTGCGTCTGTAGATTTCTCCTAAATTCATCAAAAGTTGGCGTTCTAATCAACCCGCTGCTCCGCGATCTCTCTCTGCTTCCTTTAATCACACACACGTCTGGAAAGCTCTCTCTCTTCTGTACAATGCTGTCGGATCCAAATATGGTCATTTCCTTTTAATCAGCAACCAATCGTGAAAGTATATGGGCATTTAACTCTAAAAGCGAAATCTCATTGGCTGATGTCAATTTCTGACAACCTGATTGGTTCAGATGCATCACGTGACGCGCTCTGACATTTAGATGTGTGTTTTTGACTGTTTTTCTGCTCAGTTGAAGGCCATAAATGCTGTGCTTATAAGTTTTGATGTGATTTAGGTGGTTTGTATTGTTGTTGCTAATGATTTGATAAGATATTGTGTCTGTAAATAGTTGTTTCCACTAAAAAAGTATGATTTATTTTACATTACAAATCTTTAAATGCCTTTTTCTCAAAATTAGTTTGTCATTCTCCAGTATAAACATCTCAGCCTATGTACACCAAACTTTCCAGTTATACACTTAGCAGTATTCTGAAGATATGTTCAGAGGGATTTGTTAATAAATTATTCCTGGCCTGATTTATGTGTCATTTTAATAAAAAAAATATGGCGAAAATAATTTTTTTAAGGCTATGGACAGTATATTTTGATTTCCTAGGTCATGAAAGTATATATCCTGAAATCCCTCTGAACATCTTTTTTCATCTTGTGTGTAATCAAAATGAAAAACATAATTGTGCACCTGGCTTTATCATATGTTCAGATCTATCTACCGAAAATATATGCAAAATTGCGCATATTTGATGAGTAATGCCTAATTTGCATAATTAAACATGCAAATTTCAAAAACTTGTAATACATTTTTTTTATGACCTTGTGTAAGTAATCAACTGAGGAAGTTTCATGGTGATATCTATTATTTTAAAATTTTACCCTATTCACGTGTAGTGTCTCGCCTTAAATTGTGTTGTTTGTGATCGCAGTATATTGCTGTTGTTCATGTTCACACTGTTAGTCAAATACTGAATAAGTGTTGATATTTGAATGTGGATGGTCATATATGTTAATAATCTCTTGTTATGGTGAGGTTTCATCAGTTTAGTTTAAGTGTTAATGAACTGGAGAGGCAGTTTTGAGCTCACATCAAACGCGTTTCATTTCAAAACCGAGTGAGAAAACTCACTTTTTAATCGCATGTTAATGTATGTAGAACAGTATCGAGCAGCTGTTGTTTAACTATCGGCTGACTACAGCGAGATGCATGAACAAACGTCTATTGAGTGAGTCTGTCAATGTCTTTAAAGTTTCAGATCTACTCCAGGCAATAACTAGCGGCCGGACAACTTTGTCTCTGAATATTTAAAGAGCCAAGTGCTTGCCCGTAACGCTCCCAGCGGCTGATATCGACAGCTGAAGATCTGAGGAAAGCTGTTGTGTTTGACAGGAGGTCATCGTCTTTAATGATCATACTCTAAAACTGAAACCATTAGAAAATAAAATAAATGTTAACTAAAAAACATAATTATATTCAATGTATCGCGATTAATCGTTGCCTATCTAACATAAAAGTTGTTTGTTTATATAATATTTGTATTTTTCTTATATATATATATAATACAATACAATATAATATATTATAATTAGGGCTGTCAAAAGATTAATCGCGATTAATCGCATCCAAAATAAAAGTTTGTGTTTACATAATATATGTGTGTGTGCTGTGTATAATTATTTATATATATAAAAACACACACAATCATGTATATATTTAAGAATTGGTTATATTTATATATAAAATATTTATATATAATATAAATTATATAAATGTATATAAATGCAAATATTTCTTAAATATATACATGAATGTGTGTGTATACATAATAATTATACACAGCACACACACATATATTATGGAAACACAAACTTTTATTTTGGATGCGATTAATCGCGATTAATCTTTTGACAGCCCTAATTATAATATAATATAATATAATATAATATATAAATATGTGTGTGTGTGCACACCATTTATGTATGCACACACACACAAACACATATACATTAGGGCTGTAACGATTTACGATATTAAACCGAAATCGCGACACTCAGATCCACGAACCTGTGTCGCGGTATGAGAAGGCAGATCGCGATCGACACACCCCTTCCCAGACTTATCTTTCTCGTCCAGAATAGATCCTAGGGCTGTGACGGGGTCTTTTACATATTAGGTATGGGAATTTCAAGCAAAAATAATATTCGAAGATCGCTGGGTATCATTTGATTATTATTCAAAAATCGCACCTCTCCCCCACACGCACACACACACGCGCGCGCGCGCACACACACACACACACACACAAGCAAACACCAGAGCAAGTGAGCAAAGCGCGCGGTTTTTGCGTATGTGTGTGTGTGTGTGTGTGTGGCACCGGCGTGCGCGTGAACTGGAGCTCACCTCATAAACGAATCGAAACTTAGAAAGCTTGAAATACTTTTACTTGATTTAACGTTAATTCAAAACATAAAGAAATGGCGGCTTAGGCTAATTCGTAGGAAGTGTGCATTTCTCTATATAGGCGCGTTCACTTTGTGGCAAGCGTTATTCCTGCGCTTGAGATGCGGGTCGGAATAGGCAATATATTATTTGTGGTTTACAGCACAGACAGTAAGCCTCGGTTACCTCAGAAGAATTTTTAACATGCTCGAATCATCTCCACAATGGAGTATAGTTCTGTTTGTTTTTCAAAAGTATTTTGTTACAAGAAAACAGAGTTATAGCTTTAGCTATTTATTTATTTATTTGGCTTTTAAAATCCTCCCTCCTCGCAAGAATCGCGGTTTGTATCGAATCGTGGGTCAGAAATCGGGATACGAACCGAATCGTGGGTTTGCTGTATCGTTACAGCCCTAATATACATACATATAACGGTAGTTGATAAACAAAAACCTTTGTTCGATGGGATAAATCGACAACACTATAAAAGCATCATAAAACATTTGCATTTCTTTAAATAAAACAATCATATCATGATGACTGACAAACAAACTTACTGAAATAAGAAAAAATATATACAAAAGTATTTTATTTCAACTAGTTGATCTAGGCAAGGCAATAAATAATAACTAAATAGGCTAAGACTAAATATATATACAGTATATATATGTGTGTGTGTGTGTGTGTGTGTATATATATGAATTAAGGTGACAAAATCACAAATGTCTAAAACTTAAATTTGAATGAAATTGAACAGAAATATAAAAACTAATTCAAAATATTAATAAAAACTATAACAATACAGGCTTATTGTTATTATCTAAATATACATTATTTAAAATCAAACAGACAAATAAATTACAAACACAACAAAATGACAAAAACTTTGAAAAAAAAATGAAAAGGTAAAATATAAAAACAAAAATCAAATATAAAAACTAATTCAAAATATTAGTAGTTATTAAAAATTATTAATATAATTAAATAAAATCTCTCTCTATATATATATAAATATTTTGTTATGTTATATTATATTAATTAAAAGAGTCAATATTTGCTTGCCGGAAAAACAAAACATCAGTAACCATAAAAGAAAGCCCTTCCAAGCGACGGTGTCAGGTTTATCCGTGTTTCCTGATCAATTTCTCCTTGATTCTTCATGACTGAATCTGAAGTTCCTGGCGTCCCGTCCTGTGTTCTCCTTCAAAAGTTTTTGTGTATCAAATGAGTATTTGTGTTCTCTCCTCACGCCGTTTCCCTCTTCACTTCCTGTGCGTAATGAGGCGCTGTGCGCTAAATGTAAATAAATGTAAATGGGCGGCGCCGGTGACATGACAGATGACTGGGTCCTCCAGGCAGATGCTTTTGATTTACTGTTACTGTCTGCATACCTCCACCGTGAATCAGCCGTGATTTATGACGCCGCGCGCAAAAATACAGCTCCAGAAAATCACTCACGAGCTTCATATCAACAATAAGCGGGAACTTCAGTTTGATTATTTCTTGAAGAGCCGCTCGCTCCTTTAAAGCAAATACAAAGCGATTACCGGCGATAAGAGACGCCTGGGTTATTCTCTGGAGATCTCACTTCTGAAGATGATACTCTTGAAGCCTTACAAGTAACTAATTGCATTGTTTATTATCGCTTTTATTTATACTGTTTTTATCCTTTTAATAGGGTCGCCTGCACACACTCACCATTGTGTAATGAATCAATGCGTGTGTATTCCCTACCAGACCACATCTCTGGCATGTTGTTGCTTTTTTGTATAAATTAACTGGTTAAAGGTAGGGTAGGCAATTTCAGAGAGGCTAGCAATAGCGAGCTACACTCTAAAAAAACACTGGGTTAAAAACATTCCAATTTGGGTAGTTTTCAACCCAGGGGGTTGGGTAAATATAGGACAGAACACATGTTGGGTTAATTTTACCCAGCAAATTGAGTTGTTTATTTAACCCAGCATAATGGGTTGATTTAACTCTGCGTACTGGATTGATTCATTTTTATTATAGTACTAACTTTAATTTTTTTTACTTCACACATTAATTAATGTTTACAGATTAACTTAAATCCTCTAAACTTTAAAAAAGTACTCCATACAACCACGTTGCATGATAGTTTCTTTATTTTTATCATATTTTACAGTATAGCATATTTTATGTAGTTTTGAATACATATTGCATACATTTAAGCTTGTTTAACAAATATTAGAAGTAAAAAATTTAACATTTCGAATTAATTCAAGTGTAATCGACCAGTCTTCACCTGTTTTCACTGTAACGGTGCTGGATCTCGTGCCGGAGCTCGTGTCATGTTTAGCAGGGGAACGTCTAACTTCAGACGCCGCCCTGCGTTTCACACGTAATTTAGGTGACTCACATCGCGCCCCTGTATCTTGGTTACACAAACACTACCCAAACACTGGGTTGTTACGCCTGTCCCAGGATCTTGGTTACACAAACACTACCCAAACACTGGGTTGTTACGCCTGTCCCAGGATCTGGGTAACACAAACACTACCCAAACACTGGGTTGTTACGCCTGTCCCAGGATCTTGGTTACACAAAAACTACCCAAACACTGGGTTGTTATGTCTGACCCTGGATCTTGGTTACACAAACACTACCCAAACACTGGGTTGTTACGCCTGTCCCAGGATCTGGGTAAAACAAAAACTACCCAAACACTGGGTTGTTACGCCTGTCCCAGGATCTGGGTAACACAAAAACTACCCAAACACTGGGTTGTTACGTCTGACCCAGGATCTGGGTAACACAAAAACTACCCAAACACTGGGTTGTTACGCCTGTCCCAGGTTCTGGGTAACACAAAAACTACCCAAACACTGGGTTGTTATGTCTGAGCCAGGATCTGGGTAACACAAAAACTACCCAAACACTGGGTGGTTACGTCTGACCCAGGATCTGGGTAACACAAGAACTACCCGAACACTGGGTTGTTACGTCTGACCCAGGAGCTGGGTAACACAAACACTACCCAAACACTGGGTTGATACATCTGACCCAGGATCTGGGTAACACAAAAACTACCCAAACACTGGGTTGTTACGTCTGACCCAGGATCTGGGTAACACAAAAACTACTCAAACACTGGGTTGATACATCTGACCCAGGATCTGGGTAACACAAAAACTACCCAAACACTGGGTTGTTACGTCTGACCCAGGATCTGGGTAACACAAGAACTACCCGAACACTGGGTCGTTACGCCTGTCCCAGGATCTGGGTAACACAAAAACTACCCAAACACTGGGTTGATACGTCTGACGCAGGAATTGAGTAACATAAAAACTACCCAAACACTGGGTTGTTACGTCTGACCAAGGATCCGGGTTACACAAAAACTACCCAAACACTGGGTTGTTACTTCTGACCCAAGATAACCCACGATTTTTTAGAGCTTTGAAAGCATGAGATCCCACCTTCCTTCCGAGCGCAAGCCACGCCTCCTTCACAACACAGCCAGAGCAGAGTCTGCAAAGCATTACGAGAGACTGAGATTGCTGAAAAGTTTTCGCATGATGAAAGTGAAGCGTTACTTGTCGCGTTCAAAGGCGTTCTGATCACATGACGCACGTTTCTAACATGTTTCCGACTCAAACCATCAGCGCTCGCTTCATCCTGTCAGTTAAACAAGAGGAAGTGTTTAATGAGGGGACGTCCACACTCCACATTAGCTTAAAAACAGAGAATGTGTTGATTTCTCATTGTCCAGTGCGGTCAATAAAACTCGTTACTAGACACAGTCTGCTGGTGTTTAACCCTCTCATTCTGACGCGGAGGTTAAAGGTCGCGATCAAAGCTCTCCTGTTGTCTGAAGTACATGGAACGGGATCTGATGAGGTCAATATCATTTCAGCTCAGTCAACACTCGATGTGAGTGTTTGTGTGTGAACTGAGTGTTGATGATTAAAGACTCATTGATGTATAAATGTGGATGGTCATATGTTAACTTGAGCAAAACTAAACCCGTAAGACCGGAGCCTGAGTCTCTGGACGTCACATGCTGCGAGTGTCAGTGGCAAATGAACGACACGGATCTCATTTCACAGTCTGTCAGGAACGATCAGACGCTCTCTCGCTCTCACACGAGATCATGCGTGCGTGTGTGTGTGTGTGTGTGTCTGAAACCTCGTTTTATTCCACGTCTCTCGGGAATACTTCATTCTAATTGGTCGATCGCAGCATTCTGTGCTCTGACAGTTATAATTAAAAATATATTTTCCATAAAGAATTTTAGCCCTATTTATTTACATACAAACATTAAGTAAACAGTAAACATTAAGTTTTGCATTTAGAAAAGCATTTTAAGCATGTTTTAAGATTTTTTTTTATTTAGAAAACAAAATTTTGCATTAAGAAAAAAGCTTTTTAGTCATGTTTTAAGATTATTATTATTTTATTGTTACATATTTATTTATAAAACATTACATTTTGTATAAATAAAAAAAACATTTTAGTCATATTTCAAGATTCATTTTTAAATTTGTATATATTTATTTATAAAACATTACATTTTGCATACATTTTTTTAATGTTTTAAGATTTATTTATTTAGAATATTACATTTTGGATGAACAAAAAAATAAAGCCACACCTTAGGCCTGTTTAATGTATTATTATTATTATTATTATTATATTGTTTTCATTAACTAAATTAAAGAATTTAGGCCTATTACAATAATATTTATTTATTTATACAAAATTACATTTAGCATAAAGACAATATAGCCATACCTTAGGCCTGTTTAAGGCATTACCGTATTATTATTATTTGCATAAAGAAAATAAAGCATTTTTGGCCTATTTATTTATTTATAAAACAAGCAAAATCTTTGGCCTGTTATGAGCTTAATTATTATGATTATTATGATTATTATCATCATCATATCCTATGGTCAGATATGTGTGTATAATGGCGTCAAACTGCACAGGAGACAGAAGAGCAGAAGAAAAGCCAGATGAAAGCTAAACTGCAGCAGTGAGAGCGAGATATCGAGCGCGCTCTTCGTGTGTGTGTGTGTGTGTGTGTGTGTGTGTGTGTGTGTGAACGATCATGTGTGTGTGTGCTCTGCTGTACAGACATCTACTCTCTCTATAGATCTACTGCACACTATCACATCAGCTTTAGTCCTCAGAGTGGATTCACTCAACTGACATAAGCGTGTGTGTGTGTGTGTGTGTGTGTGTGTGTGTGTGTGTGTGATTGAGATCCTGTTGAACACTAGCTTTTAATAAATGAATCTTTGTTGTAATTTAGGGAAGTGTTTCTTTTAAAACAGTCTCTATCTATCTATCTATCTATCTATCTATCTATCTATCTATCTATCTATCTATCTATCTATCTATCTATCTATCTATCTATCTAGCGTTCTATCTATCTATCTATCTATCTATCTATCTATCTATCTATCTATCTATCTATCTATCTATCTATCTATCTATCTATCTATCTATCGTTCTATCGTTCTATCGTTCTATCGTTCTATCTATCGTTATATATATCGTTCTATCTATCTATCTATCTATCTATCTATCTATCTATCTATCTATCTATCTATCTATCTATCTATCTATCTATCTATCTATCTATCTATCTATCTATCTATCTATCTATCGTTCTATCGTTCTATCGTTCTATCGTTCTATCTATCGTTCTATCATTCTATCTATCGTTCTATCGTTCTATCTATCGTTCTATCTATCGTTCTATCTATCGTTCTATCTATCTATCTATCTATCTATCTATCTATCTATCTATCTATCTATCTATCTATCTATCTATCTATCTATCTATCTATCTATCTATCTATCGTTCTATCTATCTATCTATCTATCTATCGTTCTATCTATCTATCTATCTATCTATCTATCTATCTATCTATCTATCTATCTATCTATCTATCTATCTATCTATCTATCTATCTATCTATCTATCTATCTATCTATCTATCTATCTATCTATCGTTATATCTATCGTTATATCTATCGTTCTATCTATCGTTCTATCTATCTATCTATCTATCTATCTATCTATCTATCTATCTATCTATCTATCTATCTATCTATCTATCTATCTATCTATCTATCTATCTATCTATCGTTCTATCTATCGTTCTATCTATCGTTCTATCTATCGTTCTATCAAGCATATTTCAGTCAGCTGCCCAGGCAACATTTCACATTATTTTAATTTCAGATTTCTTCTAATAAAAGTTCTCATTGTGTTAGCGTATAATATAATAATATAGTATATAATACCCCCGCTGCTGTTCGACTGAAACTGATGTTCTGCTCTCCACACTGATTTGCGGCTCTAGACCCGTCCTGGATGAAGAGTAGTGACTGGTCTGTCTGTTTATCTCAGAGACGGGTGTTGAGGGACAGCACTAGTCCTCAGGTCAGTGTTAACTAGATGACGGCAGCTTCAGCTCAGGCTTGCATCACATTTTGTTTCCCACTTGCAAAAAAAAAAAAAAAAAAAAAAGTCCCTTCCAGGAGAGACTCGGATCGCAGGAATGCAGCAGACTCGTTCTCACCTTCGCTCGAATGCAAGTGTGTTTTAGACTCAGATAAAAGATAACGTTTGCTTCCTTCAGATGCTAATTAATCCCAGAACGAGTTTGAGTCGGACCCGGGAGCAAAGGTCAGAGGTCAAGTGTTGTTGTGTTGTTAACATGAGTGTTTCATCACCGGCGTCTTCATTAGTTCAGACGAATGTCACTTTGTTAGCGGAGCTGTTAATAAGTGAATATGTCCTGAATTGTGTGTGTACTTTATTTTGTCATAAATCCAATACTTCTCATGGCGATGGTCCTCTGGGCGGCTTTATTAAAACAGACGGAGAATCAAATGCCCTGTGGACCAATTAAACCAGCAGGAAATGAGTGTTTATTGGATTTTCCACCAATTAAAAAAAACAATCATCAAGTCAATGGCCACCCGTGCAGAAAACAGCGACATACGTCTTTTAGTGTAAATGAACAGCGTATTTATTATTATTATTAGTTATGTTTTTTATTCTTTCATGTAATTATGTTTGCATTATTTTGGTATCATTGGTTCTGGGATGTACCGTGTGAACGGACGTCACACAGTTTATATTCAGGTTAGCTGAGACTCTCTGGCCTGGATCTTCATCATAATTATGTTAAAAAGTAAAGTTTAGTTTCACTGTAAGTCGGCTCTCGCCGGATCATGGCAGATTTGCTGATCCTCACAGACTTATCCGGACACTACATCTGTTCTGTGTCTGCTGACCTCTCACACGTGTGTGTGTGTGTGTGTGTGTGTGTGTGTGCTTAATGTGCATGGCGTATTTCTCCTAAAATTCACAAGAAAATCTGAATAAAAATTATATTTCCATAAAGAAAACACATTTATTTATTTAGAAAACAATATATTTTCCATAAAGAAAACACATGTTAGGCACATTAGGTCTGTTTTAGGCTGTATTATTATTATTTTATAAAGAAAAATATAATTTTCATAAAGGGTATAAAGCCAACTTTTAAGCTTTATACTATTCATTATTATTTATTTGTTTGTTTAAAAAAATATATTTATTGATAATATTAATTTATTCTTGTTGTAAGAAAAATATTAGCATTTTCATAAAGAAAATCAAATCAAATGTATTAATTTATTTATTCTTGTTTTGTTTTTTTAAACATTACACTTTTTCATAAATAAAATAAAACCAAATTTGTTTATTTATCCATTCATTTATGACTTTAATGATTTATTCTTGGTTCAATAAACATTTGCATTTTCATAAATAAAATAAAACCACATTTTATTTATTTATTATTATTATTTTTTTTTTTAAGAAAGAATAGAATATAATTTTTTTAAAATATAATTTTCATTAGGAAAATAAATGTTTAAAAAAGATTTTTTTTTATAATTTTGATTTTGCTCTGTAATAAACGCACGTCTTTTAATAAACTGGCAAAATGGTCTGACCTATTTCGGCCAAAATTAGAGAACTATATCTTCATACTTACAGGTAAAGCTTCATATGACGTGATTTATCTATATCTATTTTGACCAAAACAAACAATTCATGATTCAAAAATATGGTTCAATATACATGCATATGCAATATGTATCCACTGTATACAATCTTTTCATTATATTTTGACTAAATTCACTTCTAGCTTCTAAAACCAATGATTTTTTCTTAGTTTATTGTATTTTATAGTATCTTTATTTTTTTTTAAAACATACTATATTGTTTTAGTGGTTATTACATCAGTTAATATTTCATCCCATGCCTAGAGATAATTTTTCATGATTCTTTGGATTCAAACATTGACAATTTGAGAGTAAAGCGGTTTATTTGTCATGAAAAACAACATATCATAAACAATCTTTAATCCTTCTCCAGATTTCGACCTGGGCGTGTTCTTCGTGAGATTAATCCACGACTACAGACAGCTATAAATGTAGTCATGAATAAATCATACATAGAACCGCGGGAAACACATGCATGTCCTGAAGGGAATATTCCTGTGCGTTTGTGTAGTTGCTCCTCCTCCTCCTCTGACATGCATATGATCGTGTGTATTACTGTACGCGTGTTGATTTATGATGGTCATAATGAATCTGATGTATGCAGAACATATGGCTGTGAGAGTGAGATTATCTCTGCACCACGGCTCGCGGATGCTGAATCAGCGCTGTACCGTCAGCTGCTTTATTTCTCTCCGTTACGCTCTGCCAAGACCAAAGCTGCTTCATTACTGCTCAGATGTTGCTCTTTTGTAGCTCAGGAGACTGCTCACTTATGATTTATTGAAGTATCGGCCTTTGGGGGAATAAAAACACAGGCAAATGAGTCGCTATAGTCATCGTGCAGTCAGATTATAGAGCGGAGAGTGAGTGTGGAGAACCGCTCTGATCATTTGATGAGAAATGCTTGACTTCATATTGACTTTTGATTGAAGTCTTTGGTATCTTGTAATATTTTGGGCAGAGTTTTTAATATATATATATATTTTATATTTGTTATATTTATGTTTATATATATATCTTGCAAAAATAAAATAAAGCACATTTTAGGCCTCATTCATTAATTCATTCAAAATGTAAATTTGAATATTTTAATATTCATTGTATTTTAATTATAATTTTAATTATATTTTTCATGAATAAAGGCCATTTATTTATTTAAGGAAAATAGTATCATTTTTATAAAGAAAATAAAGCTGAATTTTAAGCTTTATTATTATTATTTTAAGGAAAAATATAGAATTTCCACAAAGTAATTCATAAAATTCATAAAGAAAATATTTATTTATTTATTTATTTATTTATGTTTAAATATCAATTGCAGTCTTTGGTGTTTTGTAAAACCTGTGCAAAGTATTTAATATTTATTTGTAAAATATTTGAACTGTTTTATATATTTTTTAATTATAGTTTGCATAATCCTCATTTGTGCGTTCGTTTATTCAGAATGTAGATTTCCATACTTGGATCTGTTTTTTTTTTTATTGGAGACTTTGGTGACTTGGAAGATATCAGTACAATTTCTAATTTCTTGTGTATATATATATATATATATATATATATATATATATATATATATATATATATGTATGTATATGTGTGTTGTTACGATATAGGTCCGTTTACAGGAAAACAATGCACTGAAAACAGAAACGTTTTTCCTTTGCGTTTTTCGCGTACAGACGTCAATGTTGTCAAAACACGGATCCACAAAAACGACTAAAAACGTTGTATTACTGATGCCAGGCCAGTAGATGGCGATGTCTTTTTTTGCAGATGGCGATGTCTTTTTGTAAAGAAACACTACGCGTCTATAGACTGAACACACGTAATACACATGCGCATGCCCTCACCTCTTTCACGAATTCATGGAGACGATAACTGGTATAATTTTCCAAACATTGCACTTTGAAACCCGTTTCCAAAACGGTGTTGTCGTGTAAATGAGCGGCCAAGACACAGTTGAAAAAGTTTTTAGTGGAAAATGTTGTCATGCAAACTCCCCCACCCCCAGGATCTGGTTTGCATGCGGTTTCGGTGCGAGGCGAACATACTCGCGGTGTTCTCTCAGGTCCTCTGAGACAGTTTCTCTGGAGATCAACCTGACTGGATCTGGCAGAAAGAGTCGAGCGCTACTCTTTTTGTGTGTGTGTGTGTGTGTGAGAGAGAGAGTTAGACTCATATTGATTACTCCTAATTAGATTCCTATCAAGTCTGCTGGGAATTGAGTTCCGGCACTTTTCCGAAAGAAAAGAAAAGCCTCCACTCCTCTATATGAGGCTGGCTAACTTCATTTGAGAAGCCCCCAGAACAAACCGTGATTTGATTACGGTGAGGATTTCTTGTGTCTAATTACACGTCCGCTTTCCCCCTCCCCCTCCAACATCAGTCAGCTTCAACCTTTCCGTGGCGCGTTCGGGCCGACAGCTCGGTCTCTGGCTGCGGTCTGCGGGAGGAGTTCAGAACCCGTGAGGAAATGCCATCTTAATGCATCTGTGTTCTGCGGTCGGGCTATTAGCAGAGATTAGACATCGAGGAGCTGTCACGAGGACATGAAGGAGCGCTGCCTGCTTTAAATGATCAAACGGATTGTTTACCGGCTCAAATGTTGCCCGCTATTGACAGCCGACTCATTCTTGAGACGTTTACTGGAAAAAGCACCATGCAGCAAAAGTCGGTCTGAAACCGTCATTTCCCATAATGCATTGCAGTGAGATTGATGCGACTGGACGGGGATTGTCTTCGTGGGGAAATATGAGTCTGTCGTTTTAGCGCTAGTCAGGAAGATTTACATGGTTAAAATATAACGTGTGTGGGTTACACGGTCTTTGGAGAATCTTAAAGTCCATAAACCCCCCTTTTTAAATCTATATAATCGGGTGCATTATTATTTTTCTAAGTGATAAGATGCACCATTTTAGTAATAATAATAAATCTTTGTTGAGCATCATATCAGAATGATTTCTGTAGGATCATGTGACACTGAAGACTGGAGTAATGATGCTGAAAATTCATCACTGGAATAAATGACATTTTATATTCACATAGAAAAGTGTTCTTCGCAGGTCGGTCAAAAATGACCGTTTTTTTTTTTTTTTTTTTTCAATGAAATGACTGTAGTATATTTCAGTTTGATAATGTTTTTAATTTAATCATTTTTATTTTTAGGGGATTTTATGGTACTAAATGTATATAAATGTATTTATAATCCATGTATTCACTTTTTGAGCATTGACCTGAAAATGTAATTTCTAACTTGAACTGAAAAGTTTGAAAACTTCTAACTTAAAAGTGAAAAAAGTTTTCAAAAGTGACCTTAAAAAAAGTTATGAAATTATGAATAATGCACAAAAATACTATTTTCAATTTGTATATGAACTATATATTTTCAAAATCAAGTTTCGCTCTAAACCTGCAATAAAATCAAAGCCATAAATCTAAAGTGTGCCAAAATTTGAGCTTGATATCTCAAAAAAAGCGAGAACAAACCTTTTCAAATAATGTTCACAGAGCAAGTGCCAAAACCGTTACCAAGTTTCTTACCATTCCAATGAAGAAAAAAGAAAAAAAAAGTCACATTTTTCTGTCAAAATTGATGAAGAGCACCAAAGGGTACTGTATTATTGTAATAATATTTTACAATTTTTACTGTATTTTTTATAAAATAAATGCAGCCCTGGTGAGCAGAAATAATAAATGAAATAAATAATGTATATTTTTCCCCTTTTGGTTTAGAGTAAATTATGAACTGGGTATTTCTGCATGAGTTTTACTCTGAAACAGATCGTTTTGTGTGTGTGTGTGTGTGTGTGTGTGTCGTTACTGATCTGATATTCATAACGGGCAATAAAAGGTCAGCCGTGTGAATTAAAATGAAGGATGGTTAGCGTGCGCTGTGAAGTGCACACATGTAGCCGGATCATTTCTGCGGTTAAATGTTCCCGCGGCGCTCGGGGAAGACCGGCGGTAAATTACTGAGTTCAGACTGATCTCCATCTGTGTGTGTGATTGTGTGTGTAAATCTCTCAGGTCTTCTTCTGGCCATTACCTGAGCGTCTCTCTCAGCCCTGTTGATTGCTACTGTCAGCATCTGCTGATTTACACACTCCGACTGCTAAACCCTCCTCCAGTCTATTCCTCCATCCATCTGTCCATCCTCCATCTCTATTCACTCGTTCAGTCGCTCTCACAGTAGATGAGGCGGCTGCAGTTCCCCTCAGTGACCAGCAGGAGTGCAGCGACTCACAGGCATTTACTGTCATAATTAAAGGTACAATATGTAAGAATTTTGTATCAAAATATCCAAAAACCACTTGCACTGTGTTATGTATTTCTTTCAATATATAATTGTGTACTTCCATTATCCTAAATGTTTCCAATAATTTGTAAATTCAGAGAAATTCACAATTTTAAAAAGTGCCTGTTCACTTGTCGCCTGTCAATGACGTAATATCCGTGTTATCCTTGGTTTCCGCTTGTACTGCCATAGTAACCATAGCGGCAGATGTGGAGATGCGTCTAGCGGCCCGCGAACGCTGTTGTTGTTTCATTCAAACATTATGGACCATGGCAAGCATACTTTGGGACAAAAGGAGAACTAAAACGAGGATCAATATCAGCGTGACGTTTTCGAGATGCCGAGAGCTCCACGTCCGGGATAAACTTTGACTTGTTAGAATATGATCTGTATGTTATTCTAATGTTGATCTAGCTTACTGCTAGTCTCATACAGCCAACGAACTAACACATAGAATAACATTATAACTTTCAACACACTCAAATGCAGTTTAGTGTAATAGTGTAGACCAAGTGAAACAGCGCTGCGTTACCTCACAAGTTTAATTTGTCTAATAAACTGACCTGTGTGAGTATTAATACAGCACTTGCGTGTAGTTCGGCAGAATTAAATGTCCTTATTCTTGTTTATCCGCGGGACTCGCGTGTTGCGCTGATGTCTGTCTCTCATTAGCAATCACGCACTGCTTTATACCACAGTCATGTTAAAAACATCAATGTATTCACTCATCCATAAACATTATTAGATCCATCGGCATGACGACAAGTTCCATGATTCCGCTTATCACTGAATCATCAATCTACGTATTTGTTATTGTAAGAGGTTAGCGACCCCTAGTGGCGAAAGAAAATTACATATTGTAGCTTTAAATACATCGAATGCATAAATTTCTCCCGTCTGCAATTGGTCATTTAAACAGGCAGTCCCGCCCCAAAGCCACCTCATTGGCTGAGACAGAAGTTGACGTGTCAAACGAACAATGCCTGACTTGGTATTAAAACTGACACACCAGAAACTGTTTGAACGTTGAGAATCTTAATTGCGTCAACTTTAACCCTGTAAAGCCGGACATATGAAAAATTGTTATTGCTAAATTAGTGTCAGTAACTGCAGTTTTAGGCATCGCACAGCACTGAGACAATAGAGGGAGTTTGGGGCGGGACTAACTGTTTATCTGGCCAATGACGAATGAGGGTGTGTTCGTGAAACCTGTATGAAAACAAGCATCAATTTATTTGTATTTTTTTATATCTACTTATGTTTTTATTTATTTATTTTTACTTATTTAATTATTAACATTAACTATAATTAATATTCATTTCAATGTCATACTATTTTATTTAGTACATTCATTTTATTTGTATTTACTTATGTACTTTAATATTAATATTTATTAATGTATTTTTTTTGTTTGTTTATATAAATAATTATTTCTTTTTTAATAAGAATAATTTTTATTTATTCAATTATATTATTTATTTGTAAATAATATACGTTATAAAATATGTAATAACAATAATACATGTTCTATTCATAACTAATAAACTATTATTCATTCATAATACTATGTATTATTAAAAATAAAAAAATATATTTTTATTCATTATTATTATTATTACATTATTATTATTATTATTTTTTTAAATAGACATTTCTGTCTCATGCAGTCTGTATGAAAGTTTTTGCAGTCGTTCGTCTCTCTTTCTCCGTCTCTCTCTCAACGGCTCAATCTGTCGTTTCTACATGAGTGTGACTGAATTCCCTGGAGTCTCAGAATGGCCTCTAATCTGCTCAGTCCAGCTCATCTGTGTCTAGTCAGTTTCTCAAATGCTACTCAGTCCTGTTATCAATCAATCTGTCTGTCAGTGTAGCTAATGGTCAGTGATGTGAGTATCCGTCATGTTAGTGTTAGTAATGTGAGTATCTGTCATGTTAGTGTTAGTAATGTGAGTATCTGTCATGTTAGTGTTAGTAATGTGAGTATCTGTCAAGTTAGTGTTAGTAATGTGAGTATCTGTCATGTTGGTGTTCGTAGTGTGAGTATCCGTCATGTTAGTGTTAGTAATGTGAGTATCTGTCATGTTAGTGTTAGTAATGTGAGTATCCTTTATGTTAGTGTTAGTAATGTGAGTATGTGTCATGTTAGTGTCATGTTAGTGTTAGAAATGTGAGTATCTGTCATGTTAGTGTTAGTAATGTGAGTATCTGTCATGTTAGTGTTAGAAATGTGAGTATCTGTCATGTTAGTGTTAGAAATGTGAGTATCTGTCAAGTTAGTGTTAGAAATGTGAGTATCTGTCAAGTTAGTGTTAGAAATGTGAGTATCTGTCATGTTAGTGTTATAAATGTGAGTATCTGTCATGTTAGTGTTAGTAATGTGAGTATCTGTCAAGTTAGTGTTAGAAATGTGAGTATCTGTCATGTTAGTGTTATTAATGTGAGTATCTGTCATGTTAGTGTTAGTAATGTGAGTATCTGTCATGTTAGTGTTAGTAATGTGAGTATCTGTCAAGTTAGTGTTAGTAATGTGAGTATCTGTCAAGTTAGTGTTAGTAATGTGAGTATCTGTCAAGTTAGTGTTAGTAATGTGAGTATCTGTCATGTTAGTGTTAGTAATGTGAGTATCTGTCATGTTAGTGTTAGTAATGTGAGTATCTGTCATGTTAGTGTTAGTAATGTGAGTATCCTTTATGTTAGTGTTAGTAATGTGAGTATGTGTCATGTTAGTGTCATGTTAGTGTTAGAAATGTGAGTATCTGTCATGTTAGTGTTAGTAATGTGAGTATCTGTCATGTTAGTGTTAGAAATGTGAGTATCTGTCATGTTAGTGTTAGTAATGTGAGTATCTGTCAAGTTAGTGTTAGAAATATGAGTATCTGTCAAGTTAGTGTTAGAAATGTGAGTATCTGTCATGTTAGTGTTAGTAATGTGAGTATCTGTCATGTTAGTGTTAGTAATGTGAGTATCTGTCAAGTTAGTGTTAGTAATGCGAGTATCTGTCAAGTTAGTGTTAGTAATGTGAGTATCTGTCATGTTAGTGTTAGAAATGTGAGTATCTGTCATGTTAGTGTTAGTAATGTGAGTATCTGTCAAGTTAGTGTTAGTAATGCGAGTATCTGTCAAGTTAGTGTTAGAAATGTGAGTATCCGTCAAGTTAGTGTTAGAAATGTGAGTATCTGTCATGTTAGTGTTAAAAATGTGAGTATCTGTCATGTTAGTGTTAAAAATGTGAGTATCTGTCATGTTAGTGTTAAAAATGTGAGTATCTGTCATGTTAGTGTTAAAAATGTGAGTATCTGTCAAGTTAGTGTTAGAAATGTGAGTATCTGTCATGTTAGTGTTATAAATGTGAGTATCTGTCATGTTAGTGTTAGTAATGTGAGTATCTGTCATGTTAGTGTTAGTAATGTGAGTATCTGTCAAGTTAGTGTTAGTAATGTGAGTATCTGTCAAGTTAGTGTTAGTAATGTGAGTATCTGTCAAGTTAGTGTTAGTAATGTGAGTATCTGTCATGTTAGTGTTAGTAATGTGAGTATCTGTCATGTTAGTGTTAGTAATGTGAGTATCTGTCATGTTAGTGTTAGTAATGTGAGTATCCTTTATGTTAGTGTTAGTAATGTGAGTATGTGTCATGTTAGTGTCATGTTAGTGTTAGAAATGTGAGTATCTGTCATGTTAGTGTTAGTAATGTGAGTATCTGTCATGTTAGTGTTAGAAATGTGAGTATCTGTCATGTTAGTGTTAGTAATGTGAGTATCTGTCAAGTTAGTGTTAGAAATGTGAGTATCTGTCAAGTTAGTGTTAGAAATGTGAGTATCTGTCATGTTAGTGTTATAAATGTGAGTATCTGTCATGTTAGTGTTAGTAATGTGAGTATCTGTCATGTTAGTGTTAGTAATGTGAGTATCTGTCAAGTTAGTGTTAGTAATGCGAGTATCTGTCAAGTTAGTGTTAGTAATGTGAGTATCTGTCATGTTAGTGTTAGAAATGTGAGTATCTGTCATGTTAGTGTTAGTAATGTGAGTATCTGTCAAGTTAGTGTTAGTAATGCGAGTATCTGTCAAGTTAGTGTTAGAAATGTGAGTATCTGTCAAGTTAGTGTTAGAAATGTGAGTATCCGTCAAGTTAGTGTTAGAAATGTGAGTATCTGTCATGTTAGTGTTAAAAATGTGAGTATCTGTCATGTTAGTGTTAGTAATGTGAGTATCTGTCATGTTAGTGTTAGTAATGTGAGTATCTGTCAAGTTAGTGTTAGAAATGTGAGTATCTGTCATGTTAGTGTTAGAAATGTGAGTATCTGTCATGTTAGTGTTAGTAATGTGAGTATCTGTCAAGTTAGTGTTAGAAATGTGAGTATCTGTCATGTTAGTGTTAGTAATGTGAGTATCTGTCATGTTAGTGTTAGTAATGTGAGTATCTGTCATGTTAGTGTTAGTAATGTGAGTATCTGTCATGTTAGTGTTAGTAATGTGAGTATCTGTCATGTTAGTGTTAGTAATGTGAGTATCTGTCATGTTAGTAATGTGAGTATTTGTCATGTTACTAATGTGAGTATCTGTCATGTGAGTATCTGTCATGTTAGTGTTAGTAATGTGTGAGTATTTGTCATGTCAGTGTTAGTAATGTGAGTATCTGTCATGTTAGTAATGTGAGTATCTGTCATGTTAGTGTTAGTAATGTGAGTATCTGTCATGTTAGTGTTAGTAATGTGAGTATCTGTCATGTTAGTGTTAGTAATGTGAGTATCTGTCATGTTAGTGTTAGTAATGTGAGTATCTGTCATGTTAGTGTTAGTAATGTGTGAGTATTTGTCATGTCAGTGTTAGTAATGTGAGTATCCGTAATGTGAGTATCCTTCATGTCAGTGTTAGTAATGTGCCTGTGTGTAATGGAGTGTGTGTGTTGTGTGT
The DNA here is from genome assembly GCF_949152265.1 of Phoxinus phoxinus. Classification (NCBI taxonomy): domain Eukaryota; kingdom Metazoa; phylum Chordata; class Actinopteri; order Cypriniformes; family Leuciscidae; genus Phoxinus; species Phoxinus phoxinus. The sequence continues at coordinate 13,123,960 of NC_136876.1, read as the reverse complement.
GTACACATTTATGTATGAACATAGTGCCAAGGTTGTTTTGATGTGGATAAGAGAGGAGTAGATACAGCCTGAAGCACAAAGCAACATCAACAGAGGAGAAAACAGGTCAACAGCTCAGGGAATTGTGTGTGTGTGTGTGTGTGTGTGTGTGTGTGTGTGTGTGTGAGAGAGAGAGAGAGAGAGAGAGAGAGTGAGTGTGTGTGTGTGTGTGTGTGTGTCTATCTGTCTCTATCTCTGTGTGTGTGTGTGTGTGTGTCATATTGGACACTTTAATGTGCACATAGTTTTCAAATTTTATCTGACGTCAGTCAATCCCACATCATCCGGACATGTGGGAATAAAATTATTTTAGCCAGGAGAAATATATTTAAAAATACGTATTATAAAACTATGATTTTTACAGTCTGTGAAGAACATGCAAGGGTTGTTGTTTACCTGTTTAAAACTTCCTGGTATGATGCTGGAGTGTTGTGGGTTGTTGCCAGGGTGTTGCTATGGTGTTTTGGAAATAAAGGTTTAGTTAAGCACATTGCATTATGGGATGCAGTATCTCTCATAGTGTGCTTGGTCTTTTGTGTCACTCTGACGGACAGCTCTTTACCCTCACAACACACACTTACTTTATATCACAGCAGTAATAATGAAGGTTAAAGTCAGAAACACGCAGAGCTGTCAGAGTCTGCTTACTCAGAGTCGTCAATCACTGATTACGATCTTCAGTGAAGGACAAACGTCATTCAGAGACACCGTCTCACTGCTTTTGTTGCTTCATCAGTGTCAGGAACTGCAGTTTTAGCACTGCACAATGATGAGGTGGTCAGTGTGTTGAGTAGATTAAATTTAGGCAGTGTGACACGACACAAAAACCACTAATGATGCTGAGAATTCATATTTTGAATATTTAAATATATTCTGGCATGTCAGTTTAAAGTTCACTTAATGAGTCACGCTAAGTAACCAATGGAGTGAGTTTGCGGGGAGTGGGGGGGGGGGGGATAACTGTCTATCTGACCAATGACCTTTCCAGCTTCAGGTTCAGGTTCGGATGGATTCTGGTGTTATTATGAGATGCTTCATATATTGCACACACACAACTCACACAGGACAGATTTATAGCTCTCCGAATCGCACACTAAACTCGTCCTGCGAGATGCCGGGACTCTTTATTGCTCTGCTGATGATGCTTTAGATACGGCCTGCTTTTGCACTTTCTTTCCCTTTCGTCTTTTTAAAGCCTCTCTCTGACCCTTGCGATTAAACACTGTTTTTGCTACTGTACCTTTAAGACTATGCAAATCACCTCCGTGTACTGGTGTTAGAGCTGCACAATTCATTGTTAAAAGATCTCAACCTCGATTCAGCAATGAAACAAATGAAGTATTCATGAGTGAGTCATTTAATTACTCTTTCAAGAGATTTGTTCAAACAACGCTGATTCATTCAGTAATGAAACATGTGAAGTATTTGAGTGAGTCATTGAATTATTCCTTTAATAGATTTGTTCAAAAACACTGATTCATTCATTAATGAAACAAGTGAAGTATTTATAAATTAGTCTTTGAATCATTCATCCAATAGATTTGTTCAAAAACACTGATTCATCCAGTAATGAAACAAGTGAAGTATTTATGAGTGAGTCTTTGAATCATTCATTTAAGAGATTAATTCAAAAACACTGATTCATCCAGTAATGAAAAAAGTGAAGTATTAATGAGTGAGTCTTTGAATCATTCATTTAAGAGATTAATTCAAAAACACTGATTCATCCAGTAATTAAACAAGTGAAGTATTAATGAGTGAGTCTTTGAATCATTCATTTAAGAGATTAATTCAAAAACACTGATTCATCCAGTAATGAAACAAGTGAAGTATTTATGAGTGAGTCTTGTTTTTTTGTGGGGGAAATAAATCTGAAAAAAAAAAAAAAAAAAAACGGGGTCTAAACTTTTACATGTCAATAATACACCCGAAACAATAGGTAGCGCCAAATACGCGTAAAACGATTGTTTCCGCCCAGGACTGAGTCAAAGAAAAGCTTACCGCGGTCCTAAAAGCGGCCGCTTCAAAGAAACTGACAAGCAAGTGTCTCAGTACGTATCTGAAAAAAGAAATGAGGGGTTTCCCGTATCCAGAGTGCCCATAACATAACATCCAGCTGGAGGCACTGGAAATCGCCAAAAAGATGAACTTACTCACCAGCGAGGCCAATCATTTCTTTTTCGGCCACAAACTGACTCGCTTGCCCGTCAATATCCTCGAAGCGGCCGCTTTTATGCGGCGTAATGGATTATCGCTTGCCCTCCGACTTCAGGGAGAAACTGCTGTCTTTCCAGCGCTATGTGATCGGCCTAAGGAAAAAAAAAAACACATTGATATCTCCTGGATCAGATATGCTGATCAAACACCTGTGTTTTATGACATGCCAACATCTGTCAATGTACATAACAAGGTGAGGAATCAGTGTAGGGAAATCTACTGGAAATGAGAACTTCAGGTTATTTGTATCTATACCATAAAGTGTTTATTTCTGAATGTGATTGTTGTTTGTACATATGACCAGTATTTAAATACAAAAATTATCAATTTAAATATGACAAATTTAAAGATAAATAAAGTATTTTCTTTAAAATACAAGATTTAGTCTTTTTTTTTTGGGGGGGGGGGGGGGGGGGGGGTCGACTTATATTCGGAACAATACGGTAGACTGCAGACATTAACATTTAGTCAGAACTTCTATAAAATTACATGTTATTTTGTTTAGTTGTCTCTGTTTTTAAACAAACAAAATCGCGATGATCAATTTAAGCAGAATCGTGCCGCTCAAACTGATGTAACGTTATTCTTTATGGACAGTTTCTGAATACTGAATTAGGTGTTTATTTTGCATGTAAATGTGTCCGGTCATATGTTAATGAGCTTGTTGTTATGCTATAATCATGATGATTTCGAAATGAGTTGTTTTTGTGGTTTAGATTCAGTAGATGTTCTAGACTCTGAGTTTCTGAGGTGTGAGCGCACAGCGATGACAGATCTGTTTATTAAGGCGATTATTGGATACCTCAGCGACTATTTCCGCTTATATAAATGAATGTGTGTTCTGCTGTTAGTCAGCGTTTATATTCATTTCTGTGCGGGACGAGAAACAATCATTTACAATGTGTAAACAGTGTTTACCGTTACTCACACACCTTCCGGAGCGGCAGGGAGTTTATTGGCCCTTTGAGAGCCGAGAGAAAATGAGACGCGTCTCCGCTCATTACTCTGCTGCTTCAGAAAGACATGAGGAGGAATACAGGGAGAACGAGACGGAGGGAAGAGTGATGGTGTGGGAGAGAAAACGGCATCAGCCTCTGTCCGGAGAGCAGAAGAGATTCGGGATGAAGAGTCATACGCACTGAGAGCTGCTATTAATAACCAAACACACAGACACCGTTATTGTGCTATATTAATGTGGAATTAAAAATAAAAATACTCAAATTTATTAACAACAAATACACATTTATTTATATTAATTATTATGTATACATTATGTAATTAAATATTGTATAAATGACAATATATAATGTTAATTTTATATATATATATATATATACATGACATTTTCTTTCAGTTAAAATATGAAACATTATTATCTATATTACAATTATTTAATATTATTCAATCATAACTAATTAAATATTATTATATTAATTATAAATTATAATGTTCATTACAATATACAATGTTAATGATATATATATATATTTATATATATAAATATTATATATTTATATATATATATATATATATAATTTATATATATAAATATTATATATATATATAATATTTATATATATAAATATTATATATATATTATATATATATATATATATTATATATATATAAATATATATATCATATATATATATATTATATATATATATATATATTATATATATATATAAAAAATATATATAATTTTATATAATATATAATTTTTTTTACAGTATTATATAAAGCTGTAGTTTTTAATTAGTTTAATTAGGCTTTTTTTAAAAGCTTGTTTTACAGTTAAAATATCCAAGATGGATGTACGCTACTGCATTAGATATTAAGACATATTAACATCTTTAAAATAAGTGTATTTTGTCTTTCTGCTCTATAAGAATGTTACGTTTTTAACTTTAAAAACCAATAAAATAGTCCCCTGCAGTACATTCGAGATACAATCCAAGAAAACAAGCCTTAATATTTTATGCAGTGTTGCTTCTCAAATAAATATAAGAATTCAAGAATACTTAGACATTTTTAAGTGGAAAATCATTTTTTTTTTTATTTTTTGAGACATACATATTAATTAGGAATAGTATTGCTGTGTAATGATGCTTGACATAGTCAGTTTCACTAATGAAAAGCTGAGTGATTTCAGGCCTGTTAATTTGTATCGTGTGTCTCGGATTTAGTGGAAACTCAGCTGAAGTGTGTGTGTGTCTCTCTTTCATAACGCTTACAGGAGAAGGAATAACTAATGACTCGCTCTGACGTTTCAAACCATTACACAACTCGTTTCCAAATGATTCCCAGCGCTCAGATGTTCCACGTCTCCCAACAAAACCATCTACACAAGGAGAGAGAACACAAAACAGAGAACAGACAGTAAAGATGCGAACGGAAGCGCTTGAAGCCGCACAGACCCGAGCACAAAACAGATGTTCAAAGGTGTGTGAGTTGTTTTTTTTTCTTGTACAGTGTGCGTCGTTGCCCGGAGAGAAACTCTCACACAGGATCTGACATCAAACGAGTCCTTCTTGAAGATCAGAGCTCGCGAAACCCTCTTAAGATGGAGACGAGATCTTCTGCGCTGAGCAAAAACTGATCTCTGGATCTCAGTGTCGTAGGAAATTCAGACTATTTGCAGGGTTCGTACAAGGTCCTTAACATGCTTGAATTTGAAGTCCTGGAAACCCCTTGAAAACAGCCATATTTATGAATAGGTACTTGAAAAGCGCTTGAATTCTTGAAACACAATATACAGTAGGGTGCCGCTCAATGTAATAGAATTTAATTTTTTTCTCAAAATGTTAAAGGTCTCACCCCCTCATTTTGTTCCTTTTAGGCCGTGTGTCCACCAAAGCGTTTTTTCACACGGCTGGCGTGTTTTTTCAATTGTTTTCAATGGGAGCGCCGCGTTTTTAAAACGGCATGAGCGTAACGAGGCGCTGAGCGTCTTTTTCACGCTGAAGCGTTTTACGTTTTTTTTTTATTTTTACAGGTCGCCGAGAGTTGAAGAATGTTCAACTTTGGGTAAAACGCAGCGCTCATCACTGTCACTTTTTACCCAACCGCCCAATCACAGTGGAGGAGGGGCGGGACTAATACCACACCGACCAATGGATATTCTGTATCATAGCAACGAGGCATCTCAACTGAAAAAAAAAAACTGCACTGCCAAAACGCTCTCAAGCGCACATAGCTCGCCGTTTTCAGCAGAGCGCCTAGCGTTTACAGTTGGCTAAAAACACTTTGGTGGACACATGGCCTTAGGCCCCGATCACACCAGACGCATTTTTCAGGTTAGAAAACGCGATGAGCAAATCACTGGCCAATCACACACAACGAGCAGTGTGCTGCGTTTTTTATGCGTCATAAATTTTATTGCGTCAACCACCGAAACAGCTGTCCTGTCAGTCAAGTAAACGGCAAATCAGCTTTTTATTAACTTTCTTATTATTTACTTTCTGTTAGCATTGTGGTAGTTACGGTCCGTGAAGTCGTTAGCTCCTGGTAACCCGCGAGAGCTCCACAACTTTATCCTCCATCATCGCACTCTCCGGGCGTTCAAAGCAACTGTAGCTTTCATCAGTACAACGGAAGGCCCGCCTCTCCATTCATTCGATTGGACAGTGGAAATGCGATGACGTCGGCCGCTTTTTCAGCTCGGAGTTGATTTTTATTTTTTTTACTTCAAAAACGCGAGGCGCAGCGGGCGGTAAAACGTGATGCGCCTGGTGCACATAAACAGCGCGCAGAACGCTCACTGCCATAGGAAAACAATTGAAAAAAGGCGCCTCTCACTGCAAAAAACGCTTCAAGTGTGAAGCTGATGATGCATAGTAGCAGTGCCAAGTTTCTTTCAAATATAGTATTATTTACTGGTAGCTCAATGAGCTCAAATGTTGCATATGTAGTACATTTATCACAAAAAAAATGCCATTTTATTACAATTTTGTTCACCGCCATGACTTTCCAAATCCTAACAAGTCCACCTTTACAGCAGTCAGGGAAGCGGTTGCTGCCGCAACATCCACATCTACAGACATTAATTGCTGACATTTTGGTCACTATCTGACATCGTTTGTGTTCAACTGTTGAACTGTTGATTATTAACTGCTGAAGTAACTGTTTAGTCAACTTTTTGAGGATTTTTGCAATATTCTGATTTGTGATGTCAAAGTTAATATAACATGATAGTATCGGAAAATGTTGCATATTGTAAAACTTTTTCTGCGTTGAGCTACAAGTAATAATCATTAGAATATATCCAAATTTTGCCCGATTTTTTTCTTTTCACATTACTAACACATTTGGGGGTGAGAGGATGCAAAATAGAAGAAAAAAATTTGAGTGAAAAACAATCTTTTCACACAAAATGAACTACAGCCCGTCAGATATAGGTATAGAGCCATTTCGCATGACTATGAGTGTGATATTGCGCAATAATATCATGATACAGCTTAAATTCTTCAGGTCAATCATATATTCATGAGAACAAATCAGTTTGAAAAAAGAAATCGATATCTTTTGCCATAGTATCCTTATGAAAGATAATAACGATATTGTTTAATAAGTGAGATGAAATCTGATTGAAATCCTTGAAAACCAAAAAAGTAGTGCTTGAAAAGTCCTTGAAAGTCCTGCCATTTCATTTTACAGTATCTGTACGAACCCTGTAGTTAAAGGGCACCTATTATGACATTTAAAATGTGCCTAATGTTGTTTTGGGAGTCCCCAACAACAGTTTTACATGCATGCAATGACAAAAAACACTTTTGTTGTCGTATAATATGCATTTATTTTTACCTGATTTGCGCACCGACTCCCAAATGATTCGTTCAACGACTCGTTTTTCCAAACCCCTCCTTTGCGCGACGCTAATCTGCGTTTGGTCAGATGACCCAGCCGTGTTTACAGAGATAATAATTATTGTTTAACACGGAGTACAATGATGCTTTTATCAATTAAATTGTGTTATAATAATTATTATAGTCCACTGCTTTGTAGTTTGTAGTAAAAAACTAAAAATAAGATAAAGAATTTAATGTTATGTTAGCGAGCATAGCCCAGAGTTCATATTGTAAAAGCACAATCAGTCTTTGTTTGCGTTAGCCCGATGCATAAACATAACGTTTTTACAAAAAGAAAAAAAAGAAATGCAGTTACGTTACTACGAGGTATTACTCTATTCTTTAAGACAACTCCGAAAACAACGACAAACACTTCACATAGGCTATCTCAATACAATTGTCATTGAAGACCTAGAAGCTAAACGGTGCTTACACAACAAACAAAATAATTATTAAGCATGCTACATAAAATATAAAAGCAAAAAATTATTAATAACACTTACAGGTTGTGATACGGAGGAGGAAGCTGATGCAAATACACTTGGAACTGAACCTTCCTTCAATATCAGCCGGCTCGCGAATCCAAGTTTGATTGCATTTAAGTTGGTAAAGCAATCGTCTTGAAAATGGCGCGAGCAAAGCACAAGGCTCGGACTATACTTCTGTGGTATAGTTGTATATAAGAATTGTAGCCACTTAGTCTTCAAATGCTCCTCCTTGGGCAGATGAAAAAAGTTTGCTTTTGAGCCGCACTTCAGAACACAGCGTCTCGTCGCCATGATATTTTCCCCTGGCCTTGGAGCGCAATAAGTGGGCGTATCGTATTCAAATAACTTGACAAGTTGACGTCATCTAGTCAGAGAAAAAGCTTCGGTCTTCTAACGATTCATAAAAATGACTCAGAGTCGACTCTTACTTTTGAAAGACAATAACTTTATATACGGTGCACTTTCATATTTCAAACTTTGCAGGATGTTTTTGTTCACTTAGATCTATGTTACACACTACATGAAAGGTACATTTCAAAATTCCATAATAGGTACCCTTTAAGCTTATAATAAAACCTACTGTATCATATCCTGTATCGTAAGCCCTTTAAATGATCGACGTGTTCATCTGAGTTTGAAAGACATTTATTGGTCACTTGGTTTCTTTAGACACAAGAATCTAAAAAAACATTAACGTTCCCATTCAAGTTGAGCGGTTCGAACAAGCTATTCTTTCAAACGCCTCTTGAAATGAGTGACAAATTACGACAAAAAAACAGGAGTTTCCAACTGGACGACTACAAGACTCCTAAATCAGATCACAGAGAGAGAAAGACACAATAAGGGGGGAAAAAAACAAAAAAACAGTGAAGTCATAACAAAAATGAGCCTCGCACCAAACGCTCTGCTGTTGTTAAATCAATAAGTCGTTATCTTTAATGGGATAAGCACTTTGGAAACTAATTGAAAACAGCTCCATTTACCTCGCTAGCCCTCTTAATGCAAACAACACTGCTGTTGTGAGCAAAAGAAAAACACTGGCTGTGTCCTGGGGTCTGAACGTGCTAATTTGTTAAAGCGTTCGTCTTGAAATCTCCGTGTAAGAGGCCCTGAGGCCGAGCGAGTAACGCTTCTCTCATGCGCTGCGGTTCACACTCGGAGCCGTGAACGAGTCGCTGTTGAACGCCTCACCTGCCGCTGTAACGCGATCACATCTGGATAGACGAGAGGTAAAGTCTGGGATTGGATGTGAGCGTTTAAGCCGCTGCATGCCGGCTGCTGGCGTCTCAAGTGTTCGGATCCATAATGTAATGGCGAACATCACTTATCTGACAGAGAGGCTTAAAGAAGATATTGATTTATCTTTAAGCAAATGTTCTTAAGCTAAAATCCAATCAAAAGCTTTAGTGGCAGCGAGCCAGTGAAACCACAGAGTGCTGGAGAATATCGTCCCAGACCGGAAGTGGACTATTCCAGAGGGAAGAATGTCTGTCTGTCTGTCTGTCTGTCTGTCTGTCTGTCTGTCTGTCTGTCTGTCTGTCTGTCTGTGTTTCTGTCTGTCTGACTGTCTGTGTTTCTGTCTGTCTTTCTATCTGTCTGTCTTTCTGTCTTTGTTTCTGTCTGTCTGTGTTTCTGTCTGTCTGTCTGACTGTCTGACTGACTGTCTGTCTGTCTGTCTGTCTGTCGATCTGTCTGCCTGTCTGTCTGTCTGTCTGTGTTTATGTCTGTCTGTTTCTGTCTCTCTCTCTGTCTGTCTGTGTTTATGTCTGTCTGTTTCTGTCTCTCTCTCTGTCTGTCTGTGTTTATGTCTGTCTGTTTCTGTCTCTCTCTCTGTCTGTCTGTGTTTATGTCTGTCTGTGTTTCTGTCTCTCTCTCTGTCTGTCTCTCTCTCTGTCTGACTGTCTGTCTGTCTGTGTTTCTGTCTGTCTGTTTCTGTCTCTCTGTCTGTCTGTGTTTCTGTCTGTCTGTGTTTCTGTCTCTCTGACTGTCTGTCTGTCTGTCTGTGTTTCTGTCTCTCTGACTGTCTGTCTGTCTGTCTGTCTGTTTGTCAATCTGTCTGTCTATCCATATGTCTGTCTGTCTGTCTGTCTATCTATCCGTCTATGGATATGTATGTCTATCTGTCTATCCATCTGTCTGTCTGTATGTCTGTTGGTATGTCTGTTTCTGTCTGTCTGTCTGTCTATCCGTTTGTCTGTCTGTCTGTCTATCCGTTTATCCGTCTGTCTATCTGTCTATCGATATGTCTGTCTGTCTATCTGTCGGTCTATCCATCTGTCTGTCTGTGTTTCTGTCTGTCTGTCTGTCTATCAATCTGTATATATGTCTCTCCATCCGTTTGTCTATCTGTATGTCTGTCTGTCTATCGATCTGTCTGTCTGTCTATCCATCTATCGATCTGTCTGTCTGTCTGTTTCTGTCTGTCGGTCTATCCATCTGTCTGTCTGTGTTTCTGTCTATCTGTCTCTCCATCCGATCTGTTTGTCTATCCGTCTATCGATCTGTCTGTGTGTCTGTGTGTGTTTCTGTCGATCTGTCTGTCGAACTGTTGGTCTGTCTCATCTATTAGATCTATATCTAATTGGAATCCGTGAAATTTATAATGTATAGATGTTCACTATGTGCACATAAAGTGTTGGTTTCTTATTTGTGATTTGACTAAATGTGAGACCCACGAGGCTCTCCTCCATGAAGAGTAGAGCGGTCAGAGCTTGTGCGTTTAGCGTCGAGTCTGATTCTGCTCGCAGGGAGCATGTTTTAGGCGACCTGTTCTTCCACAGGCCCTCAGAGACTCCAGGGTCCCCCGGTCCCGCGTGTGGGAGTGACAGCGTGCCTGGTGTGAGCATGTATGTGAATCAGGGGGTTAGGGCACCATCTGTTTGATGTGAGCGCTAATGGACCCAAGCAATTATGCTTGACTTTCAGTGGACGAGCGGCTAATGCTAATGTCATGAGACATTAGCCCTGGATGTGTTTACAGGTAGATGTTGCCTATTAGTTTTAATGATCAGCAGCGACTGAACACGACCCAGGCTGTTGACCAAACCCCACTCGTTATGAAGGCACGAGGTTAACGGCCGCGATCGCTATAGCAAAACACGACAGCAGCATGTTGATGGTTTCTTCTCACTCTCGTTGCAACGCGGAGACCAAGGAAACGGTCTAGCTAAGTTAAGGAGAGCGGTGGGATGCTAAGACTTCAGCTCCGTACCCTTGAACGAGTCTCTCTGCTTAAATTAGCTGTGCAAATCGCTAATGTGAGTAATGGAATTGCGTGTTGAGAGCGCAAATAAATGATTTAATGCAAATCTTGAGCATCACTCCTACTGCCAATTAAGCTAACCGGTTTTAGCCGTAAGTGATTTTATTACATTAGCACGCCGCGGCTCTGACTGCATTAGTGACGGTTTAATCAGTCAGTAATCAAATTAGCGCGAGTGACAGACGGAGCCGAGCACCTTAAGCTCACACCTGCATGGCTCGCCGGGGAAATAGACATCCTCGCGCTTTCACCTGACTCCACCGCTACACAACTACACAAGCGACGCTTTCTACAGGAGTTTGATTTTCAGCATCTGTCAGGTTTTCTGGCTGTTCTTGTTGATAAAATGCTAAATGCATAAAATAAACTGCAATTAATCAAAAAAACATTCGTTGTTAGCATTGCAATATAAAATAAAAAAATTTATACATGCGTTATCACCATTTGATGTAAAACATTCTCATTACTTTTTAATAAACATAAACTGAAATTACACCAAAAACTTAAACAAATTTTATTTCAGGTAGTTGCCAAGGCAACTTTTCTTATTTTAGTTTAGTTTAATTTGACTAAATTGAGTTTTCTGTAACTAAACGAAACAATAAAACTTAATAAACAACTATATAGACAGACTAATAAAAATGACAAAACAACTGAATTACTACAAATTTAACTACAATTAAAATAAAAATGTAAAATTAAAATCGAATTAAAATATAAACAAAAACTATAGTATTATATCAACAATAATAAAATAACGCTGGTGTGTGCAAAAGATGAATGATTGTAAGTATTTTTCTAATTCATTACAATCATGAAACTTATACAGTCTATAATATCATTGATAAATGCTAAATGCATGAAAATACAAGTAATCATAAAATCATTCGTTGTTAGCATTGCAATATAGAATTATAAACAGTTTGTGATACTGCGTTGTCACCATTTTATATAAAATTGTTTTATAAATTTATATGCATAACATGTCTGCACAATCAAAGTTAAAACATGGAAGAACAATTGTGAGATTCATTAAAATACAGTTTTAATATTATTAATACTTTAAGATGTAGATTCTACGGTGCACTAGTAATATATTTCTGTCATAATGTATTGAAGTTAAACGGGAATATTTATTGTGGCAAGTTGTAGTGAAGTGAGTCTCAGAGCGGCTCTGGAGATGAAGTTCATGCGTTCATGTCCTCGTAAAATGAGACTGCAGACGCTGAAAACAGTGAGCGTCACATAACTATGTGTACTTGACGAAATGTGTACTGGGCCGCTCATTCACACAGACACTTGCACACTTCAGATTTAAATAGCATTTTTGTGCTTTAAGACAAAAACATTGTTTTTTTTCACTGGTCAATTTTGAGATATTGGGCTATTTGTCTTCAAACATGTCTTTTTTCAGAATTGTGGTGAAAAAAAGTCAAAAATACACATTTATAAGATATTGTGTCTGTAAATAGTTGTTTCCACTAAAAAAGTATGACGTTTTACATTACAAATCTTTAAATGCTTTTTTCTCAAAATGATTTTTTGTCATTCTCCAGTAGAAACATCTATGTAGCACCGATGTACACCAAACTTTCCAGTTATTCACTTAGCAGTATTCTGAAGATATGTTCAAAGGGATTTGTTAATAAATCATTCCTGGCCTGATTTATGTGACATTTTAATTTAAAAAATATGGCAAAAATGTATTTTTTAAGGCTATGGACAGTATATTTTGATTTCCTAGGTAAAGAAAGCATATATCCTGAAAACCCTCTGAAATTCTTTTTTCATCTTGTGTGTAATCAAAATGAAAAAAGGCTTTATCATATGTTCAGATCTATCTACCGAAAATATGTGCAAAATTGTGCATATTTAATGAGATAATGCCTAATTTGCATAATTAAACATACAAATTTCAAAAACTTGTAATACATTTTTTTTATATACTTGTGTAAGTAATCAACTGAGGAAGTGTCATGTTGATATCTATTATTTTAAAATGTTACCCTATTCACCTGTAGTGTTACGCCTTAATACACACACGTTCATATTGCCATTTGAATAATAGTACAAGCCCTATTTTTTGATATACTCATCCAAATTTTTCCAACTTCTAGGATATCCTTCAGTACATTTTCTGTGACTGGATTCTGTGAGTCCACCCACGTTGCAGTACAGAAAACATAGGCCCGTAAACATACACCACTAGACTATCGGAAGATATGCCAAAACTCTCCAGATCTCCAGCGTCTCGTTTCACAAGCGTTGAGTGTTTTAAAACGGACCTCCACAGACCCTCCTGTCACGATCAGACTAATAAATACAGATGAGAGTCAATAAAGATCAGGATCCGAGTGTCAGTCGGTCTGGTTTTGAGGTTGTTGTTGTTGTTGTTGTCGTGTGTAAGTGGAGCACAGAGTCTCCCAGAGCTTGATGAATCTGCGAGTGTGAAGCTCCGCCAATCGCCCAGAGCCGTTCTTCAGATTCTCGCTTTCAATCTTTTGTTGCCGCTCGAGTTTATTGGTTGTCGTGTGCGTTTTGCGTGTTTGCCCGCAGGCCGTGACGGGTTTTAAAGATGCAGACGTCTGATGAATGACTCGTGTTCATGAAGAAGTGTTTCAGACACTCAAACAACTGCGGTAGAACGACTGCAACTGCTCACTGTGTGTTTACAGCAGGCTTCTGGCTGGTTCAAGCTTGATTTGGGTGGTTTCTGGCTGGTTCAAGCTGGATTTGGGCGGTTTCTTGCTGGTTCAAGCTGGATTTGGGCGGTTTCTGGCTGGTACAAGCTGGATTTGGGTGGTTTCTGGCTGGTACAAGCTGGATTTGGGTGGTTTCTGGCTGGTACAAGCTGGATTTGGGTGGTTTCTGGCTGGTTCAAGCTGGATTAGGACGGTTTCTGGCTGGTACAAGCTAGATTTGGGCGGTTTCTTGCTGGTTCAAGCTGGATTTGGGCGGTTTCTTGCTGGTTCAAGCTGGATTTGGGTGGTTTCTGGCTGGTTCAAGCTGGATTTGGGCGGTTTCTGGCTGGTTCAAGCTGGATTTGGGCGGTTTCTGGCTGGTTCAAGCTGGATTTGGGCGGTTAAACGATTAAACATGTCTGAGTTTCATTGCATTTGATACAACATATCACACCCAGTGTCATTCAGTGAGCTTTTCTCAGAACAATTATTTTAGAAACAAATTAAAAAAGGGTAATTTCATGTCAAATCAACCAAATTTTAGAAACTTTCAAGTTTTTGTTATGTTTTGTTAAATGTCATGAATGTATTTACTGTGTATTTTGTTAAGGGAGTCAAAATGAGATTTGGAGCCAGATTTCAGGGGGGTAAAAATGACTCATTATTTTATAATTACACATAGATTGGCAGGTCTGTTAGTAAAATCTGTTGACTTTAGCAATCTTTGTTGGATTATATGCCAACGGTGAGAGTTCAAAAATGGGGATAAGCACTTCTTGTGTTTGTTTTTTCCTCAAGTTTGCATGTCTGTAACTCAAGAAATATTACAGACATCTCAGTGACACTTTTATATGTTCGGTTCGTACCCATTATTTGTTTTATTCAAACTAACAAGCTATATTTTGTTACAGGTCGTAACAAATATCCTTTTAGATTCTGGTTCTTAACAAACATTTATTTTGCCATCTTTATTTTAAAGGCCCTCAATGGTTCAGTCCCAGAGATATGGAGATCTTAAGATTGGTATTGTTTTAAAGAAGACATTTGGCAGATTTTTGTAGAAGTGAAATAAATTAAGAAAGTTAAACAGAAAAAAAGTTTGAGTTTATGAAAATGTTCAATGTTAACAATGTAATCATTCATATTTTATATAAAATATATATTTTCAAAACCTGGTGGACTCTAAAACTGCAAAACAATCAAAGCTAAAAATCTGAACAAGTTGTGTTTAAAATGTTATGTTGATATCTCAAAATAAGCTTTCAGTGAGATTGTGTTTGGGCGCAGTACCAAACTTTTCCACTAGTTGACATTACTGCCCATATAAGGGCGCCTCCATTTCCATATGTTGTTTGAGTGAACTGAACCATTATTTTTACAATTTTCATACAATTTATGAAGTCGACATCCTATTCAGATGTAGTATTGGAAGTTTGGCAGATTTTGAAATTAATTCAACCTTTAAGAAACACAAAAAGAACATGTATGTGCATTATAGCTCGCTGCCACGAATGGTGAATCACAAATGGTGAATCTATTATTTTTTTATTATATTCAAAACATTTTCAGACCTTTTTTTCTAAAAGAATTGAATGGATGCTATCTTTTGGACTCTTGGCATGAACACAAACTGAGGTTTCTACCATTCTTTCATTATTTTTCATGTTCATCACTATTTCAAAATAAAGGTCTGAACACGATTTAGGAGTATGAAAATATTCTTGTTGCAAATTGATAAAAAAATTTGCACACATCTGATACTTTTTACTTTTAAAGAGGAATATATGAAGAGCAAATATTGTTGAAACTAGAAATGTATATTGTTCCCCTCTATCAAAACAATTGCACACAACACATTTCTCCGAGTGCCAAACATTCACGGAAATGATCAAGTTGAGGCACATTAACTTGCTCTCAAAAGTGTATTTAAAAGAATCTATATTTGAAGCAGTTTCAGGGATATTTGGGGGATTTTGTTCATTTTTACAGCTTCTGAAGCTAGCATGAGTTCGAATAGGCAGTATCATAACTACATGTTACCGCGTTGGCATCCCTATATCTCTGGGATTGAACCATATAGGGCCTTTAAATTGAAGATGCCAAAATAAAAGTTTATTAGGAATTAGAATCTGGAAGGATATTATCATTTCTGGCACGCAAACTTTGGAAAAACAATATTTTTGGCACTCAGACGGGAATGTTCTATGGCTGCAATTGTGTTGATTGAAAACAAAACGAGATACATTTCTAGTTTCAACACTATTTGTTCTTCAGACATTCCTCTTTAAATACAAAAAGTATCAGCTGTACGCAAAGTGGCTGACAATTGGATTTTGACCACTGAAAATGTGTACGGTTTATTCATGGAGCCACACTGAAATCCTCATATGTCTGGAATTGAACGACATATGATCTTACAAATGAAGAAACCAAAAGAAATGGTCAAAAGAATTGGTCATTTTGACCCCGATCTACAAATTACTGGATTACTTGGTGATTATTCAGCGATGACATTTAATATTTTGGCTTTCTTCTTCATTTATGCATTTCTTTCACCATAAAAAAAGTCATTGATTTACTCGCTGCAGCTTAGACCAGATATAACCCAGTTTCCATGCGCTGATACTCACCAGCTTGGATGTAACAGAGATATATTACATTATTTTGTATATATTTTATCACACGATTGATGAGTGTGTTTTTAAAACTGTCCATCTAATTACAGTTCATTTAGTTTGTTTTATGCCACAATATTTTGTAACCATTTCTTTCTTTCTTTCTTTCTTTCTTTCTTTCTTTCTTTTCTTTCTTTCTTTCTTTCTTTCTTTCTTTCTTTCTTTCTTTCTTTCTTTCTTTCTTTCTTTCTTTCTTTCTTTCTTTTCTTTCTTTCTTTCTTTCTTTCTTTCCTTCCTTCCTTCTTACCTTCCTCCCTCCCTCCATCCCTCCCTCCCTCCATCCATCCATCCATCCATCCATCCATCCATCCATCCATCCATCCATCCATCCATCCATCCATCCATCCATCCTCCTTCCTCCCTCCCTCCCTCCCTCCCTCCCTCCCTCCCTCCCTCCCTCCCTCCCTCCCTCCCTCCCTCCCCTCCCTCCCTCCCTCTCTTTCTTTCTTTCTTTCTTTCTTTCTTTCTTTCTTTATTTCTTTCTTTCTTCTTTCTTTCTTCTTTCTTTCTTTCTTTCTTTCTTTCTTTCTTTCTTTCTTTCTTTCTTTCTTTCTTTCTTTCTTTCTTTCTTTCTTTCTTTCTTTCTTTCTTTCTTTCTTTCTTTTTGGATTAATTGTTCACCACAAAACTAGCAATATGCGCTAACATAAAGTAAATCGGGTCAATTTTGATTTCATGTCGACTTTCAAGTCCTGTAGTTAATAATTGTATCCCTTAAAACTAATCTTTGATCACCGAAATTACATATTTAAAAGTTTTTCCTTGAAATAAATAAATTATTCATGCCTTTAAAATATATTGAATGCAACTCTACACCCTTGCCTCATTTAGTATGCGCGGTTCTATGCATATGCAAATGAGCCCCGCCTCCACTCACTCACTCAGCTCAGAGATCCACTGGTTGACGATCACACGTTGATCTGATTGGTTACAAGGTAGTTTGTGACGTCAGAAACACCAGTGATTTCAAAGCGTGTTTTTGAGACTGTCTTTGGTTCACTGCAGTTTTAAACAGAAAATATTCAGCAATTCTGTCGTGTCGACTTATGAATTTTACATGGTTTGTCTTGAAGCATATTAAAAACAGCACATAGACATATAAACAACATTAAAAGCTTGATCTTCACCACAGGGGGACTTTAAGATTATTGGATCTTTTTGAATGAGAGGAAACACTCTGGTGTGTGTGTGTGTGTGTGTGTGTGTGTGTGTGTGTGTGTAAGCATAGAGACGCCCCGTCCGAGCACCTGTAACCCCTGACCCTAGTGGTCACCATGGCAACAGCCCCCGTCTCTGGTCATCAGGAAAAATCAATGTAAAGCATCTCAATTAATCTGGAAGGGTCATTGATTGAGAGTCTGAAGTAAGTAAACGACCTCATCTGTGTAAAAGCCCTGATCAGTTCATAATCACCAAACACAAACATGCACGTCTGTTCATTCAATTATATTAAAATCAGTTCACATACATACATATATATATATATATATATTGATCATAAGTCATTAGCTTATCCCTGATTGGTGGAATTGGGGGTGTTAAAACTCTCCCTATTTTACAATCATATATACTCTCTGATTTGTATTTATTTATTTGTTATTTAGTATAATTTAATGACTAAAATTGTAGATTATGGTAGTAATGATCAAATTAATAACTATTTATGACAGATATGCATCCCTCCCATGGTGCTTTGCATTATGTATGTGGACTCATTAGTGTTTTTATGATTAAAATCAGACGGTGAGAGAAATATTAAACGATACACAGTAGATTATTTCCCTGTAAGTGCGGACGGTTTGATGTTTATGGATGTTTCATCCACTTGTTTCTTTTTTATTCTTTTTTTTTTGTGGTAAAAGAAGGAAGCAGAGAGTGAAGGACGAGAGAACGGGTTCATTGCAGCTTTAATAACGCATGCAGTAGAGTAAACGAACCGTTTTCTGGTACACTAACACACACACGCACACACGCACACACACACACTCATAAACTCACGCTTACTCGCGCACACACACACACACACACACGCACACACGCACACACACACGCACACACACACACGCACACACACACACTCATAAACTCACGCTTACTCGCGCACACACACAAACACACATGCACTCACACACACACATACACACACTCATAAACTCACACTCACTCGCACACTCACAAACTCACATGCACTCACACACACACATACACACACTCATAAACTCACTCGCACAAACACACGCACTAACACACACACACACGCACACACACTCATACACTCACTCGCACACACAAACACGCACACACTAACACACATACACACACACACACACTCATAAACTCACACTCACTCGCACAAACACACGCACTAACACTCATACACACTCACACACACTCATACACTCACTCACTGGCACGCACAAACACGCACGCATTAACCAACACACACACACATAAACAAACAAACAAACACACACAATAAGATGTAAAACGATCAGATGTTAAACGTTCTTATTTTTCATTTATATGGACTAGTTCACAGTATTTGTGTCAGTTTTTTCACTGGACATTTTTCTGTTTTTCATGATCCCACCAGCCAAAGATCACGTGTGTGTGTGTGCGTGTGCGTGTGTGTGGCGGCTCTTGAGGTCAGCATTACCCTAAGTGATTAGTGAGCTCCAGCCAACCACACACACACACAGTCTCACTGCGGCAGCTACAAGCATCGACAGGCTCGCTCATCTCTTTCTCTCTCTCTGTAGCGTTTAATCGCAGTGTTAATATTTGATGCAGTCGGTGCAGGAGGCTGTCGAGTCTGCGGAGAGAGACGGAAAACTGCACACACACATCACATAAAGCAACTCAAACTGCCTCAAAATCCACCTGGAACCCGGCGACTCGAGCAGAACGCAGAGAGATCGTCAATAACCGCAGAAATGCCTCCAGATGTCTCTGAGTCGCCGTGTTTCAGTCTTTGATGCGTTCACATTTAACATGTGCTCGTTTAGCCTACATGATCATGTTGTACTGAACACTGAGAAAGAAAGAAAATAGGTGTAGGATTTACTTTGAAAACATTTTCACTCAGTAATCGCGAGTGAATTCACAAATAATTCGAGATGTTGATTTAAACGTGCAGTTTTGAAGTAGAAATGGTATTTTCTTGTAAAACGTACTCAAACAGTTTCATTCACAACTTACTAGATAAAGATGACGTGTGTGTTTGTGGTGTAATAGACACGCTAACTCTTGGCGAATGCATCTCTGTAATGGCCATTTTGCTCTTAAATAATGCATGCGCTGTCGGCACGAGTATGTGTTTCTCTCTCTCTCTCTCTCTCTCTCTCTCTCTCTCTCTCTCTCTCTCTCTCTCTCTCTCTCTCTCTCTCTCTCTCTCTGTGTGTGTGTGTATGTTAATGTTTTTGGCTACACTTGTGAAGGCTAAAAGTGCTCACTAATATAGTGAAATATCATCATAATGTGCCATTGCTATAGGCTAAAAGGCTCATAACTGGTCTAGATGCAGAGATTACTGTCTTTAATCTGATATAAAATCAGTTGAAGTCAATAATAAAGTTAAGTTGTCTTCAATAATATGCATACGATGATGAACTAAGACAAAAATATTATTTAAAATAAAGGCGCTTGGCTATATGTTAGAAATTTGATGTATTCATGCCAATGTGTAACGAAACTTAAAAACGAGACCTTCCCCGACTTCCTACATTCTAATAAATACTGGGTAAAAAACAACCCAATTTGGGTTGTTTTCAACCCAAGGGCTGGGTAAATATAGGACAGGACACATTTTGAGTTAATTTTACCCAGGGTTGTTTATTTAACCCAGCATACTTGGTTGATAATTTTTTACTATAGTACTAGCTTTTTTTTTTATTAATATTTTACAGATTAACTTAAATCCTCGAAACTTAAAAAAAATAAAAACTTGATACAATCACTGGTTGGTTTGCATGATAATTTCTTTATTTTTTTATCATATTTTACATTATAGCATATTTGATATAGTTTTGAATACATATTGCATACATTTAAGCTCGTTTAACAAATACTAGAATTAAAATTAAACATTTATAAGTAATTCAAGTGTAATCGACCAGTCTCTGTTGTCCGTTTTCACCGTAACAGCGCTGGATCTCGTGCCGGAGCTCGTGTCGTGTTCAGAAGGGGAACTATAGCCGAAATATGCTTTGACTGAATCCATAACCTGTCCATAAACCATCAGTGTACAGTTCTGATAACATATTCTAACTTTCTAAGCATTTATAGTCAGTATCTTTTTTTGAATACAATCATAAAGTTTTATGCGACGCAACAGTCGTTTAGGTGACTCACATCGCGCCCCTGTATGTTGCTTTGCATAAAATGAAACGATATACAGAACAATAATTAATTTATAGATACAAAAATGATACTCAAACCTGTATTTTACTGAAGACACGCACCATTTTGACGGCGCTGCACTCCTCTCTCCTGAAGAGGTCGCAAAAAGCCCGCGATAAATAACTCAATCACTGGGTTGTTACGTCTGACCCAAGATCTGGGTAACACAAAAACTACCCAAACACTGGGTTGTTACGTCTGACCCTGGATCTTGGTTACACAAAGACTACCCAAACACTGGGTTGTTACGTCTGACCCAAGATCTCGGTTACACAAAAACTACCCAAACACTGGGTTGTTACGTCTGACCCTGGATCTTGGTTACACAAAGACTACCCAAACACTGGGTTGTTACGTCTGACCCTGGATCTTGGTTACACAAAAACTATCCAAACACTGGGTTGTTACGTCTGACCCAGGATCTGGGTAACACAAAAACTACCCAAACACTGGGTTGTTACGTCTGACCCTGGATCTTGGTTACACAAAGACTACCCAAACACTGGGTTGTTACGTCTGACCCTGGATCTTGGTTACACAAAAACTATCCAAACACTGGGTTGTTACGTCTGACCCAGGATCTGGGTAACACAAAAACTACCCAAACACTGGGTTGTTACGTCTGACCCTGGATCTTGGTTACACAAAGACTACCCAAACACTGGGTTGTTACGTCTGACCCTGGATCTTGGTTACACAAAAACTACCCAAACACTGGGTTGTTACGTCTGACCCAGGATCTGGGTAACACAAAAACTACCCAAACACTGGGTTGTTACGTCTGACCCAGGATCTGGGTAACACAAAAATTACCCAAACACTGGGTTGTGACCTCTGACCCAGGATCTGGGTAACACAAAAACTACCCAAACACTGGGTTGTTACGTCTGACCCTGGATCTTGGTTACACAAAGACTACCCAAACACTGGGTTGTTACGTCTGACCCTGGATCTTGGTTACACAAAAACTATCCAAACACTGGGTTGTTACGTCTGACCCAGGATCTGGGTAACACAAAAACTACCCAAACACTGGGTTGTTACGTCTGACCCTGGATCTTGGTTACACAAAAACTACCCAAACACTGGGTTGTTACGTCTGACCCAGGATCTGGGTAACACAAAAACTACCCAAACACTGGGTTGTTACGTCTGACCCAGGATCTGGGTAACACAAAAATTACCCAAACACTGGGTTGTGACCTCTGACCCAGGATCTGGGTAACACAAAAACTACCCAAATACAAAAAAAATTACTCAAAAAAATGACCCAAAAAGCTCAACCCAGGATTTGGGTAGAAAAAATAACCCATGAAACCTCTGAAAGCCCGTAGAATGATTTATATGCTTGTTTTTGCCGGAAAATAACTTGTATGACAGTTGTATGAGAAACAACTGAGAACTCAATGAAATCCTATGATAGAGCAGCATCTGAGCAATGCTATTCTCCTGTGTGTGTGTGCAGCTGTCGTGACTCTCTGTCTTGTGTTTTGTGGTCAGGTGGTGTGTGTAAGCCGACCAGTGTCGCTCGGGTGTACGGGAGGGTCCTGACCGATCACCTGTGGCGATTGGGACTTCCTCTCTTCAGCACACAGGTGAGGATCTCTCTCTCTCTGTGTGTGTGTGTGTGTGTTGATACAGTGTGGTTTGTTTGTGCGTCCGTGATTGATATGAACAGGTGGATTTGTGCTTGACTTGATGACATCACTTCCCTGAGCGCTCAATCACAGTGCGAGTGGCGTTGCGTGTTCGACTGAGCGCCGAGCAGGTGTGTGTGTGGAGGGTAAATATGCTTTCGGGATTCAGTTCAACACAGTGATGTGTGTTGATGTGATATATGTGTGCGATGCTGTTTGCTGATGCTGAGAGAAACAACAGGTGCGATTCGTAAAGTTGAAGAGATGATCAGCTGTTACCCGCTGAGCAAACGACTCTTGAACACTCGGTGTCCATGTGGTCAGCGTTAGAGCTGGCCGAATGTTGAAGTTCAACTAATGCAACACCAGCGCTTTTTATTATCAGACACTTCCTGTAGAATCAGACTAGATTTAAAAATCGAACTAGTCGGAGAGTCGAATTAGAGTCGGATATTCAGAGTCAAACTAGAACCACAGTCGACGAATCAAACTAGAGTCAGAGATTCAGAGAATAAAAGAATCAAATTAGAGAATCAAATCATTTTAGAGAATCAATTAATCAAATCAGAGAATCCAACTAGAGTCAGAGATTCAGAGTGGAAGGATCCAACAAGAGTCAAATAATCAAACTAGAGTCTGAGATTCAGATTAAAGAATCAATGAATCAAATTAGACTGAACATGAACATTGAATGAACATTGTCAGAGAAGAATCAGAGACGGAGAATCAGACTAGAGTCTAAAAATCATACTGGAGTCGGAGAATCAAACTGGAGTCAGAGATTCAGTGTCAAAGAATCAGACTAGAGTTTAAAAATCAAACTAGCCGGAGAGTCGATTCGATTTGGATATTCGGAGAGTCAAACTACTACAGTCAAAGAATCAAACTAGAGTCATTGATTCAGAGTCCAAGATTCAGACTTGAGTCAAATAATCAAACAGATTAGAGAATCACTGGTCAAATGCGAAAAATCTAATAATTTTGAGAATCATTGAATCCAATTAGAGAGTCAAACAAAGGTCATAGAATAATCTGAGTCAGAGAATCAGACTAGAGTTTAAAAATCAAACTAGTCAGAGAGTTGAAGAATCAAGCTAGAGTCAGAGATCATAGTTGAAGATTCAGACTTGAGTTGAACAAATTAAACTAGAGTCAAAGAATCAAACTCGTGTCAAAGATTCAGATCAGAGAATCAAAGAATCAAATTAGAGAATCAAATCAATTTAGAGAATCAATTAATCAAATCAGAGTATCAAACTAAAGTCAGAGGTTCAGAGTGGAAGGATCCAACAAGAGTCAAATAATCAAACTACAGTAGTCTGAGATTCAGATTAAAGAATCAATTAATCAAATTAGAGAATCAAAAAAGGATCATAGAATGAACATTGTCAGAGAAGAATCAGAGTCGGAGAATCATACTTGGATTCTCAAGAAATTCAGAGTCAAAGAATCAAACTTGTGTCAAAGATGCAGATTAGAGAATCAAATTAGAGAATCAAATCATTTTAGAGAATCAATTAATCAAATTAGAGTCAAACAAGGTTCATTGAATAATCTGAGTAAAAGAATCAGACTAGAGTCTAATCAAACTGGGGTTGGAGAATCAAACTCTAGTCAGAGATTCAGAGTCAAATAATCAGACTACAGTGTAAATCAAACTAGTCTGAGAGTCAAATTATAGCAGAGGGTAATCGGAGAGTCAAACTAGAACTACAGTTGAAGAATCAAGCTAGAGTCAAAGGTTCAAATTTGAATCAATTAGAGTATCAAAGAATCAAACTAGAGGAAAGAACAATCTGAGTCATATAATCAAACTAGAGTTGAAGAATCCAACTGTAAGAGTCAGAGATTCAGATTAGAGAATCAAACTAGAATAAAAAATAAAAATAAAAATGCAGAGAACCAAACTGGAGAATCAGACTAGAGTGAACGAATCAGATTGTCCAGATTCGTGTGGTGTAAATCAGGACACAGACAACAACACATGTATTTGTCTCGCGTGTTCGCATCAGCCGTGAGACGGAGAGAGATAAAGTGAGACGAGTGGAGATCTGAACTCAATGTATTTTTTCCCCTCTTGTAGTCTAATTATCATTTCTAAAAAAAAAAAAAAATTCCTCAGAGGTCTAAGAGAGATACTAGAGAGAAGAAAAAAATGACCACAGATAAAAATCCAATTAAAGGAGACGGCGGGCTGCAGAAGAGTGCGCTGGCGTTACAGTACAGTGTGTGTGTGTGTGTGTGCAGCGTTTATCTGGCACAGCAGCAGATTCTCTGTGTGTGTGTGTGTGTGTCTGTGGTTTTTAAAGTGTGTCCTGCAGGCAGATATTGATGACCTGTTTTTAAAATGTGCTGACGCAGCAGTGATGAAACTACAGCGTCTCATGGACTTCTCACTCACTCGTTTCTCTTTATATAAAGGGATTGAACTGACTTTAGGGGGGATTTGTATAACACATCTAGGCCACATTTCATCCCCACATCTGAAAGAAAAATGCTGAATTATTAATAAAACAAAGCCTGTTTTGAAGACCATTAAGAATTTGTTTTTTTTTTTTTTTGCATTGACATTTTAGCACATTTTCATGCAAAATCTCATTACTGTGATGCAGTAATTTTACTTTTTTCCATTTATTCTTATAGATGATTCTCATTACTGTAATTCAGTGTTTTTTTATTTATTTTTATTAATTCCAATGCTTTTATAACATTTTCTTTAAAAAAGGCACAACAAATGCAACCACATTGTATAAATACTTATAATTAGGGCCCGAGCACCGATGGTGCGAGGACACTATTGGAATTGCTCTGTTTATTATTATTATTATTATTATTATTATTATTATTATTATTATTAGGGCCCAAGCCTTGAAAAGGCGAAGGCCCTATTGTTTTTCTTAGGATTATTATTTATTATTCTTCTTCTTTATTATTTATTATTATTATTTTACTACCTTTTGGGCACTTTTGGGGGCCTTAACGTGCTCAAAAACTCTTGAAACTTTGCACAAATGTCAGAAGCCGCGGCCATTAGGGCCCGACTGAAGCTGGGACCCGGGCGTGGCAGGGGGGCTCAGCAGCGCCCCCTGGAATGGGATTCAAAAACATGTCCATATATCAAACACGCTTGCATGTAATAATATGAAACTCGGTACACATATAGATCTCATCGGGCCGAACAACTTTCGTGCTCTAAGTTTTACGCCAGTCCAACAGGAAGTCGGCTATTATGGGCTGTATGGAAACGCATGTTCTGGCATTTGAAACACTTCTCCCAGAGAATTCATCCGATGACCACGAAACTCGGTGTGCATGAAGTCAAGACATGGAGGATGCTAAATTGCGGACGGATTTTTGATATCTCGAACGGTTTGGCCGTGGCGAGGGAACAAATTTATGATTAAAAAAGGATGCATAAAGTGTGTTATAACTTAGTTATAGTTTTACCTACAGTTACAAAACTCAGCGTGTATATTGATATTATCAAGCCGAACAACTTTCTAATTTACAGTCATTAGCTCCGACCAACAGAAAGTCAGATATTGTGGTTTGAATGTGAATTGTGTCTCTCTCTGTCTCTCTGCCATTCTCTGTGTGTGTGTCTGTCTGTGTGGGGTGGGGAGGGGAGGGGGGGATCTGTGTATGTGTGTGTGTGTGTGTGTGTGTGAGGAGGGGGGCTAGTTTAGTTTAACCCTTTCTCTGCTGTGTGCAAAATCTCGGGCACTTTTGGGGCCCTTAACGTGCTCGAGAACTCTTGAAACTTTGCACACAGGTCAAAACCCGTGGCCATAAGGGCCGGGCTGAAGCTGGTACCCGGGCGTGGCATGGGGGCTCGACAGCGCCCCCTGGAATGGGATTCAAACACTTGTCCTTATATCAAACACGCTTGCATGTAATAATATGAAACTCGGTACACATTTAGATCTCATCGGGCCGAACAACTTTCGTGCTCTAAGTTTTACGCCAGCCCAACAGGAAGTCGGCTATTGTGGGTGGTATGAAAACGCATGTTCTGGCATTTGAAACAATTTCTAGAAAATTCCTCCAATCGCAACCAAACTCGGTCAGCATGATGTCAAGACATTGAGGACGCTAAATTGCTGACGGATTTTTGATATCTCGAACAGTTTGGCTGTGGCGAGGAAACTAAATTATGGCGAGAAAAGAGAAACACGATGTGTTATAACGTCTTCATACATTAATTGATGATGAAACTTCAGTAGCGTGTTTGTTGTAAGAGAGCGTTCACATGGATGTAACTAATGTGAGTCAAAGTTATAGCGCCACCAACTGGCAGCAGGAAGTGTGTTACTTTTGACAAAAGTGGGGGGGTTAGTTTTACCTACAGTCACAAAACTTGGTATGTATATTGTGCACATCGAGCCGGACAACTTTCTGATTTACAGTCATTAGCTCCGACCAACAGGAAGTCAGATATTTTGGTTTGAATGTGGTTTTGTCTCTCTCTGCCTGTGTGTGTGTGTGTGTGTGTGTGTGTGTGTGTCTGTGTGGGGAGGGGAGCAGAAAGACTATGAACAATTGTGCCATCTAGTGTTTTATACTATGTATAAATGTGTTTTTTATTTTAAACAAGTGTTTTAAAGTACACTAATTTCAATTAATGATATGCTGCATTTTTATGTATATTTAAACATTATCAAAGTTAGGATGTCATTTTTTAGTTTCAAAAGTTATCTGTCTCTGTCTCCCTTTGGCTGTCATTACCCTCCCCTCACTCCCACAGTCTCACTTATTTCTTTCTGTTTCAAATAATATTACCATAAACAAAAAGTTTGAGTTTCTTTTTCAATCAATGTATTATGTGTAACTTAAAAATAAGCAGATTAAACCGATATGTTTGAGGGCAAGACATGAAAACGATGAAATATAATATAGTATTAGTAAAAGACTGCAGTATAGGGTTGGATGAATAAGATAAATAACATATTTTGTTAAAAAAACATTTGGTTAAATAAAATCGAGTGATACATAGGGCTATATTGCCCTCTCGACAGTCAAAGCGGGTTACGTTATTGCCCGTCGTGCACAGGAACCCGAAAGGCAACGGGGTGGCGGCTTTATATATATATATATATATATATATATATATATATATATATATATATATATATATATATATATATATATATATATATATATATATATATATATATATATATAAATATAGCTGCAAGCAGCGATGGAGGGCCCAAGCCGGGGGCACCGCCACCCCGGTGCCTTTAGTGTAACTAAAGGCACCAGGGTGGCGGTGCCACCGGCTTGGGCCCGTAATCGCTGCTTGCAGCTATATTTATATATATATATATATATATATATTTATTATTATTTTCCGCATTCAATCGCATTTTTGAGGGCCTAAACATGCACGAAAACTCACGAAAATTTGCACACGCGTCAGAACTGGCGAAAATTGACATCTGATATGCGTTTCAGAATTGGGCAGGGTAAAATGGCTCGATAGCGCCACCTATAAAGGTTCAACGGAGTGCGCCTCCCGCTACGTGTCACGTATGTGTACGAAATTCGGTACATACATGTAATGACCCAATACCTACAAAAAAGTCTCTTGGAGCATAGCCTTAAACACAACAGGAAGTCAGCCATTTTTAACTTCCTCTCTGATTTTCGTGCAGTTTTTGCCATTTTCAGGCCTCGTACTTTAACGAACTCCTCCTACAGTTTTAATCTGATCATCTTCAAATTTGGTAAGTGTAATCTTAAGGCATTTGCAACGTTAAATTGCGAAGATCTAGAGTTTTCGTCGAAGGGCGTGTCCTCGGCGGCCTGACAAATTTTGATGTTTCGCCATGAAACAGGAAGTTTCTGTAACTCAGGCAAACAATGTCCAATCTGCCCCAAACTTCACACGTTTGATAAGAGTTCTGTCCTGAACACATGACCATGCTCAAATTCAGTTACAGTCATAGCGCCACCTGCTGGCAACAGGAAGTGACATGTTTAACACTGTTTTGGACTCCTAATAACATATAAAAAATTGCCAGCAAGTGCTTAACATGTTAACAACATACTAGAAACATGCTAAAACATGCTAGCAAACATTAGCTAAGTGCTAAAGCATGCTATTACTGCAATTAAATAGGAATTTGCTGTAACTCAGGCATTGAATGTCCAATCTGCCCCAAACTTCACATGTTTGCTAAGCGTTCTGTCCTGAACACATGACCATGCTCAAATTCAGTTACAGTCATAGCGCCACCTGCCGGCAACAGGAAGTGACATGTTTAACACTGTTTTGGACTCCTAATAACATACAAAAAAGTGCCAGCAAGTGTTAAACATGTTAACAACATACTAGAAACATGCTAAAACATGCTAGCAAACATTAGCTAGGTGCTAAATCATGCTATTAATGCAATTAAATAGGAATTTGCTGTAACTCAGGCATTGGATGTTTAATCTGCCCCAAACTTCACACGGTTGAATATTCTCATGTTTAACACATTTACATGAGAATATTCAGTTATAGTAATAGCGCCACCTACTGGCAACAGGAAATTACATGTTTAACACTGTGATGCTGTACTAGCAACATATTAAATATGCCATTGAGTTATAAACATGTTAGAAACCTGTTAAAACATGCTAGCAATTCTTAGCTAAGTGCTAAAGCATGCTAATGCAATGAAAGAGGAAGTTGTTGTTACTAAAGAAGGCAATGTCCAATCTTTCCCAAACTTTACACGTTTGATAAGAGTCCTGTCCTGAACACATCTACATGACACTTTTCAGTTATAGTAATAGCGCCACCTACTGGCAACAGGAAATGACATGTTTAACACTGTGATGCAGTACAAGCAACATATTAAATATGCCATTGAGTTATATACATGTTAGAAACATGTTAAAACATGCTAGCAATTCTTAGCTAAGTGCTAAAGCACGCTAATGCAATGAAACAGGAAGTTGGTGTTACTGAAGAAGGCAATGTCCAATCTGCCCAATACTTCACACGTTTGATAAGAGTCCTGCCCTGAACACATCTACATGACAATTTTAAGTTAAAGTAATAGCGCCACCTACTGTCGACAGGAAGTGACACGTTTTACACTGTGATGCATTACTAGCGACATATTTAATATGCTATTGAGTTCTAAACATGCTAGAAGCATGCTAAAACATGCTAGCAACACTTATCTGAGTGATAACGCATGCTATTATCCCCATAATCAAGGACATTTTTGTAACTGACTTTGACATACTCCTCCTATTTTTACCTACTTAAATGCACATTGCCCACCGTGCTCTGTCTTTCTAAAGCCACCGGGTGGCGGTGGCACGGGTGCGAGGGCCCTTTCATCGCTGCTTGCAGCTTTAATTTAAATTATATTTTTTGTTCATATTACAGTAATAGCATGCATTAATAATGTTTTGTAATAAATGTGCGTAATGGTCATGAATATAAAATATGTTCATGCAAAACATTTGTAAAATATGTTAATGTGAATAAGAGTTTTTTTTTTTAAGTTATGAAAATAATAATAATTAATGGACCTTATTAAATTACTTAATGGACCTAAAATTATTTTTAGAAAAATATATAAAATATTTTTTTGTTGTCCACATTACAGTAATGGGAATAATATTATATATATATATATATATATATATATATATATATATATATATATATATATATATAGCATTACGTCAATGAAACTTTGGGTTAAATGTGCTTAATTGTCATAAAAATTCTGTAATAACTTTAATCAAATAATAATTTAACAACAAAAATAATAATAATTGCCCTTAAATTAATTTGTTCAAAATAAATCATAAAATGTTTTCTTGCCAAATAAATGCAAAATATGATATATATATATATATATATATATATATATATATATATTTTTTTTTTTATCACAAATTTGGGTTTGAAAGTCATAATGTAAAAAAAAAATTGCAACGTAAAAAATAAATATTCAAAGCTGTAATTAAAACAAAGATTATTGGAGTATGTTTTACAAGAAAATACAATTTCAGTCTTTCAACTTCAAGATTTCATGTTTCCTTTTTTTCAGTGTGCTTAAATTCACTTTTTTTTGCTAAATAAAGAAATATTGTCTTGGAAAAAAAAAAAAAAAAATTCTTTCCTTTGATTATGAGTAGAAATGTGAGCATATAGTTCCAAGCACATGTACGAGTCATAACATTTTTTTTGACATGCAGACGCTTCACAGTGAAAGAAATGCGGCTCGGTCCTCCATCAGTGTATGTTCTTCTCTGCTTTATGTTGTGTTTGTGGTGCTTGTCGGGTTTCAGACGGCGTATCTTGAGAGGATTGTGGGTAGAGCCTGTTCACTCACATCCGCCATCAATACTGTCATCAGAGAAAACCCCCTCGCTCGCTCTCTCTCTCTCTCTCTCTCTCTCTCGCTCGCTCTCTCTCTCTTCCCCCCCGCTGGAGAACGCTGTGATCCTGGTTCAGACTCAGTCTTAAAGTAAAGCTGCCGTGAGACGAGAGCAAAGGAAGGAGTAAAAGAGTATCAGACACACTGACGCCGCTTCTCCAGGTGTTTCCCGAGAAACTAGACGCTCAAACATCAGGAAAGTCAGAGGCGAGGAGAGGAGGAGAAGTGTTGGAGGAGACGGGAGGAGAATCCAGCTGTCCTGAACTCAAGAGAGAGAGAGAGAGAGATCTATTGAGGGTTTTCCTGGCTGAAACGATGATGTACTTTTGGGTGAGTGTGAAGATCGACGCATTTGCTGCATGTCTGGAGAAACGCGATGTTGATGTACACTGCGCTTGTGTCGATCCACTGTGAACCCCTCACTTCCGTTGGGCTCGGGACAGGGAGTTTAGGATGAACCATGTTGCTCAGAAGAGGCTCGTTTAGAGACTTCACGGAGATCAACTTCGGCAGAGTAAGAGTACAGAGCCTTACATGTAACGTGGAGCAACTCAAATCATTTGATGAATGAAATGTGCGAGGTCACATTGAGAATAGGATCTGAGCACAGTTGGAGACATTATTGAGATGTATTTGAAACTCCACATGAGATCTGCGAGCGACTCTGTCTTGGAGAATGTTTTGAGACATCAATGAGATCTTATTTTCTACGAGCGATTTAGAGAACTGCTATTGCTCAGATGTTGCTCGTTCATGGCTCAGGGATCTTGTGTTGTTTCTTGGTGTCAACTTTATAATAGATGTTTCTCCAAAATTGTTAAAGAAATACAAATTAATATCTCTCCTGAAACTCTAAAAGATACATGTGAGATCTGTATTTTTTTTTGTTTGCTCTTCATTCAGTCTCATTGATGTCTCGGAGAAAGATTTGAGACCTCAGTGAGATTTCTTTTGTGTTTTCTTTCTCTTCTATGGCCCAGTTAGGAACATGTTATGTTGCTCCTTCATAGCTCAGGGAACTTAATGTGTCTTGGTATCAATATAGTCTCAGATGTTTCTCTTGAAATCAAATTCGAGATCTCTTCTGAAGCTCTAGAGGAGACACGTGAGATCTGTGAAAAAGGGAAGTCCATTTGCGCTCTGTTCAATCTCTTCGATGTCTTGGAGGAACATTTGAGACCTCGTTTTTCTTTTCTATGGGCATTTAAGGAAATGTTATTGCTCAGATGTTGCTCTTTCATGGCTCAGGGAACTTGTGTTGTTTCTTGGTGTCAACATTACCTCAAATGTTTCTCGAAAAATCGAAAGAAATACAAATTAAGATCTCTTCTGAAGCTTTAGAGGAGACGTGTGTGAGATCTGAGATTAGATGACTTTATTTGCTCTCCATTCAGTCTCGTTGATGTCTTCGAGAAAGATTTGAGACATCAGTGAGATTTCCTTTCTATGGGGATTTAGGAGCATGTTATTGCTCAGATGTTGCTCTTTCATAGCTCAGGGAACTTAATGTGTGTCTTGGTTTCAACGTAGTCTCCGATGTTTCTCTTGAAATCAAATTCGAGATCTCATCTGAAGCTCTAGAGGAGACACGTGGGATCTGTGAAAAAGACGACTCCATTTGCGCTCCATTCAATCTCGTCGATGTCTTGGAGGAACATTTGAGACCTCGCAGAGATCTCCTTTCTCATGTTTCTTTTCTATGGGCGATTTAGGGAAATGTTATTGCTCAGATGTTGCTCTTTCATTTCTCAGGGAACTCAATATGTTTCTCAGTCTTAAAATGATCTCAGATTTTTCTCCTTAAATTGAAAGAAATACAAATTGAGATCTCTTCTGAAATTAGAGGAGACTGTGTGTGTGAGTTTTTCTCAGTAGAGTAATCGTAAGAATTCAGCAAAAGTCTCTTTTTGATCTCCACCCGCGCTCATTGGCGTTTAGGAGAAACAACCGAGACACAGAAGACATCTGGTGTGTGACTTCTTGCTCGTCCAGGAGTGTGTTTCTGTGTTAGAGTGGTGGAAAGAAGTTCATCTCTGAGCTCAATACGAGTGAACGTGTTTCTCAGATGCGTATCGTTCAGTCTCAGTGAGCTTCAGGTGAGTTCATTTTCTTGTTCACTTCTCTGCATTCTGTGATTTTCGTCAAATGGTCTGGATCATGTGACGGCGTGAGATGTTCCCGTACGGTCATAGACGTTCACTGATGATCAAGTGTCCACACATCAGTGAGATGAACATGAGCGCTGACCGCAGGAACGGAGATCACGTGTGTGTGTGTGTATTTATAGAATCAGCACAATCGTCCCGTAAACCTTCTGTGCTGTGTTTAATAGTGTGTGTTTTTCATGGTCTCTGTGTTGTTTTTCCTGTAAATCCTGTGCTCCGATTCTGATTCCCGTGTGTGTTGGTGATTTGTCCGTCACACTCTTCGCTGCTGGTTAACTTGGAGCCACACAATTTACACATGAAAGTCTCTTTATGTAGTGTCTGTGTTACTTTTTTGTGATTTATGCATTGTGTTTTTGCTTTATCAGTGCAGTTTATCAGAGTTTTCTTCAAATCATGTTGTTGAGGAGAGTTTGTGCTGACACTGATCAGAAAAACATCCCACAGACAAACACCACTGGTATTTTTCCACAGAAAATGTCAAAATCTTGTTTCGGAAATGCATCGTCGTCACAAAATACGTTGCACTCTCTGTAATGATTTACACTATACAATCCACACCTTTTCTGCGTAGACCGCTGAATGATGGATTGATCATTACTTTAATCACGTTTGGCCTTCTCACAAAGCTTTGCTGATTAACTTTATTGATTATAATTGATGCATTGAGGAACAAACATGTGCATATTTAGATTAAAACTGAGATCCAAAGAATCTTTACTTTTTTTAAATGAATGAGTCAATGGATGAATGAATGCATTGTAGTGTATTGTGAAATAAAAGCGTCATGAAGAGTTCATCGCACATTCCTCCTACACTAGTGATTCATGATGGACCTCATGAGTTACATTTGAATTATTCAGATCAATCATAGTTGGAATCACTTTATTAGTGGTGTTTAAGTCCAGCATCAGTTTCAGAGATGTGATCAAACCTATACACCTCTCCATAATAACTGTATTTTTTATTATAATTTCATTTGAATATCTGTTGTTTGTTTGCCTAAGAATACATAATGCTAATAAAGAAGTCCTTAAAATAATTATTGGTGGATCAGTCTAAATGCAGAAGGTTTGAATTAGAGATTTTCAGAGTTTGTTTGTTTACGTGAAAAAAAAAAAAAAAAAAATGACGCAGAGCTGAAATCTAGACACAGAAGAAGCTCAAACATAAGAGAGTTTTTAGTTGCATCACACGTTTTGATCACAACATCATTCCCAGACTTCCATTTGTGTTATTTCAGACTTTATCTGAGTCATGTGGAATACAGTCGGAATAAGGGATGAGTAAATGTGAGCAGCTTCTGGCTGTTAGTGCCTTTAAAGTCGGCATGAAACAGAAGTTGCACTGGTCTTTTCTTATCTGTTGTGCCGTATATCGGAGGGAAACGGTTTATGGATCAAGAACAAATGTAGGCGGGGCTTGATTTTGTATGTGAGGAATTGATTGGATGGTTGTGGTTTGCTATTGGATGATCTCATGTGAGTGACAGGTTGCCCCGCCCTCTTTATCAAAGAAGAGATGTTGCAAAATGAAGTGATTTAACCTTCCTGTCTTAAACTGCAGTTCATCGACTGGCCACTAGAGACAGGCTCCAAAAGAGAGTCAATCCCAAAGACCCCCATGTTAAAATGCCCAACTTAACAGCAGAAAAAATATGTTTACAGCCTGGTACTAAAAGTGGTTTTGGTCTATATAGCAAATTTTTCCCTTTATGAAAACTGTAAGGGGGCTGATTTTTTTTTAAAATAACTCATCCTTTTAAATTATATTAAGCCTTAAAGTTGTGCATAGTTAAGGGCGTGGCCACTTGAGTGACAGGTGGATTGCCGCTGCTGTCGCTACTAGCCGTTTGTCTGCTGTCTAGCGTCACGTCACCTCAGCTAATCCGCCTCGTTGCACATTTTCGGTTATCCGGGAGTGACGCGCTTCCAAGATGGCGACGGCCGGCTCCGCCCACTTTGGGCTTCAAAAAGACTCTTTAGAAACACTACGGGTGACATCCCGGACACTACATCCATATCTTTTTACAGTCTATGGTATATTGCGGTTCTTCTCACTGAGACTGCGGTGAGTGTGTGAGTGTCGAGGTGAAGTGTGTACAGGTGTGGTGTTACCTGTCTCTCCATGGGTCTCTGGGGATGCCGGCAGCACTGCAGTGCAGTGTGGGAATTGAGCGCATTCGCTCCTCATTAGAATATTTATTCAGGAAACAGATGTTCAGTTTGAGGGCGACACCTTGGGCTCTCTGTCCCCTGCTGTTCACACACACACACACACTCACACACTCTGAGGGGCTCAAACCCTCCGCAGCAGCATTAATCTCTCTGAATGGAGCTCCATCTGCTGAAGAGAAAACACTCAGGTGATCGAGTCACACCAGACATTACTGAGACAAAACATGAGATCAGATTTAACCCTGCTGCGTTTCTTCAGAGAGAGAGAGAGAGAGAGAGAGAGAGAGAGAGAGAGAGAGGTGGTGTTTGTGTCCTGCTCTGAATGTGATGAATAATTGACGAGAACAGAGGCTTTACTGTGGAACAACGGATGATGGTAATAGAGGAGAAAAAGAGAGAGACGGAACGTAGAAACAAGAGGACAAAAAGAATGTTAAAAACTCCTTAAAAATCCATCCATCCATCCATCCATCCATCCATCCATCCATCCATCCATCCATCCATCCATCCATCCATCCATCCATCCATCCATCCATCCATCCATCCATCCATCCATCCATCCATCCATCCATCCATCCATCCATCCATCCATCCATCCATCTCTCTCTCTCTCTCTCTCTCTCCATCTCTCTCTCTCTATCGTTGTCTCATTTGATCTATCTATCTATCTATCTATCTATCTATCTATCTATCTATCTATCTATCTATCTATCTGTCTGTCTGTCTGTCTGTCTGTCTGTCTGTCTGTCTGTCTGTCTGTCTGTCTGTCTAGTTATCTCATTCTATCTGTCTGTCTGTCTATCTATCTATCTATCTATCTATCTATCTATCTATCTATCTATCTATCTATCTATCTATCTATCTATCTATCTATCTATCTATCTATCTATCTATCTATTTATCTATCTATCTATCTATCGTCTGTTTATCTATCTCTGAATTATATTATATAATATCTGAAAGTATAAATATGAAATGTGTATGATTAATAAAGTATATACTGTAATTAAGTTCAAACTGCGACCACAGACCGTGATAGATTTTCAACCCTTTCTTCCCTGTTTGAGAATCATCACAGCAGATTGAACGTCAATCACGAGAAGCGCTTTCCGCACCACAGCGCGTCGTGCTTGAATATGCGCACGAGATTCCAGGTCAATCCGGAGTGACTCCCGGCGGACGCGACCCAAACACACTCCTCGTCGGTTTTAAACATTAGAAACATCAGCCAGATTCCAGCATAGTTTGAGGCGCCGGGGTTAAACACCATTAATTATCTGTATTTTTAACATATGGCTTGTTGTGTGTAATTTTCCCCTGCAGGATGTGAGTGGAATGAGATTAGAGGATGATTGTGTTTTGACCACATCTCGGCTCCCACACCTGCCTCATATTGATTAACCACTAACAGCATCTTCTCACTGCGAGATTTTCATACACGCGTCCACCGAGAGCCACGGCCGCTCAGGGGAAATCACATTCTGAGAGCGTCGACTTGTGTGCGGGAATTCACCTCTGCGATCGCACCTGCCGTCATTAGATTCTCGTGCATATGGCGAACCGGACCGATCTATACACACACACACACAGAGAGAGAGAGAGAGAGAGAGAGAGAGAGAGAGAGAGAGAGAGAGAGAGAGTCTAATGTCTGCCAGCCGCCACATCGCTAACAATATGAATCACCATCGAGTCTGATCGTCATGCGTTACTCGCCATCTTGGTGTGGGGCCATTAACGCGCTCCTCAGGGACCGATAACATCGACCCGCGTTTGATCCATTGGCACGGTTTTACCATAATGTGTTACAGTGATTTTAGCACAGTGGAAGCCGAACATTACTTATTTTGGCCAAACAATGTTGCAACTTTGGTGAATGCTCAGAGATGAATGTGCTTAAAGGATTAGTTCACTTCAGAATGAAAACTCACCCCCAACGTCATTCAGGATGTTCATGTCTTTCTGTTCTTCAGTCGAAAAGCAATTAAGGTTTTTGAGGAAAACATTCCAGGATTTTTCTCCATGTAGTGGACTTCAATGGGGTCCAACGGGTTGAAGGTCCAAATCGCAGTTTCAGTGCAGCTTCAAAGGCTCGACACGATCCCAGCCGAGGAATAAGAGTCTTATCTAGACAAAATATC
The DNA here is from genome assembly GCF_949152265.1 of Phoxinus phoxinus. Taxonomy (NCBI): domain Eukaryota; kingdom Metazoa; phylum Chordata; class Actinopteri; order Cypriniformes; family Leuciscidae; genus Phoxinus; species Phoxinus phoxinus. Next base: position 13,086,846 of record NC_136876.1, on the reverse strand, counting down.
GCTCATTTTCTAAAAAAAATAAACATTTATATTACATTTAACCACAAATGCTCATCTTGCACTAGCTCTGCGATTACGTAATCACGATTTTCTAAAAAAAAATAAACATTTATATTATTTTTAACCACAAATGCTCATCTTGCACTAGCTCTGCGATTACGTAATCACGTTGAAAGGTCACGCGTGACGTAGGCGAAAGTATCGACCTCGTGTTTACAGAGCGATGGTGCAAAGACTAAAGGTGTGTGCACACTACAAGCGACAAAGCGACACGTTACCATTCATTTCAATGGGGAGCGGGCGTTTTCCGGCGACACGCGCGATCGCGGCCGTTGGCGACCTGATGGGGCGTGTCTGGCGACGCGACAAAGTTGAGATGTGTTTAACTTTATGCAAATGAAGAGCGACTTTCGAGAGCGACAACCAATAGGAGTGAAGTCAGTGGAGCGCGTGATCATCCGTCACTCTCTGACAGAGGCAAGTTGAACGAGAAGCTTATTTTAGCCGTCAGAAACTGTTCTATAAGTTGTGATATATCTCCGTGTACATACAGTGGTATTCACAGTACTGACTCAGAGCCTGATTAGTTTCGTGGACCCATATAGTCCGGTATTTGCCCGTTTGCTGCAGTTAAATAGCCGCGATGGCAAAAAACACTCACAGTTTCTCGTTCATCTTTAATATTATGCATGTTGTACTGATTCCATTTATATTTCGAATTTTCCTTCGAAAATGTTTGTTTGTAGTTGCAAGAAAACGGATTTGTTGTCTACAACATGGAGAAACATCCGTGAATGTCACTCACAAACATTACTAGGCAACCAGTAGCGGGAACGCCCACTAGCGACCTCACCGCCAGCCACTGGCGACCAGCAGCG
>NC_136876.1:13003468-13080968 GCF_949152265.1 Phoxinus phoxinus | reverse complement strand
TTATTTGAAACATTTAGACTGCAGACTTTAGATCAAAAGTTTATTTTTTTGTAAAAGTTTAGTAAAGAAGTGTATACATAAACACAACATGTATATTTGTCTACACTGTAAAAAAAATTACTGTCAAATTTACAGCAACTTACTGGCAATCTTGGTTGCCAGTAAGCCTGTATATTTTACAAGATTACCGTAAATCATCAACTACAATTATACTGTAAAAATACAGCACACCTGTAAAAGCAGCAAAACAAGAACAGCTGTGAATTTACAGTTCTTTACTTTAATCTTTACAGTATGAATTAAAACCTGTGTAAACTCATTTCATTTGAGGAAACCGATTATCTTAAATTGGTCAATTGACATTTCATATTTATGCTGTGATCTTATTTCATTTGATAACTTATTTGAAACATTTAAGCAGACACATCTAGGTTTTTAAGCTCATGAGAAGCACTGCGACTGGTGGTGTGTGTGTGTGTGTGTGTGTCTCATTTCAAGTGTAGAACTTCTAAAATATCACCATACTTTCCCCAGTTTATTAATCACAGTACATTAAGACAATTGTTTTGTATTACAAGTTTTTTTCTGAGATGTTCTATAAAGGTTCAAATTAGGCATTATCTAATTAAAAAAATGCCCTAATTTGTGTAGATTTCCAGAAGATTGATCTGAACATTGGATTAAGCCAAGCTCAAAATTATTGTTTCATTTTGTTGACATATTAGAGCTTAAGGTTTTTACAGAGGGATTTTGGATATCAACTTTGTATCACTCTATAAATCAGAAAATACTGTCAACAGCCAGAAAAAAAAAAAACATACTTTTAGGAATAAAATGTTCTATAAATCAGTGAGAATGATACATATAAAGAAACCCCTCAGTCAAATTTTCAGAATATAGTCAGAAATAAAACTGTAAAGTTTGGTGTATATAAGTGATGCTGAAGTGGAGGAAACAAACTTTAAAGATATGTATTGTATTTGAAATCTACAGACGCAAATAGATAAGTCTAATAAAATAAACACTTTAAATATGTATTTTTGCATGCTTTCTTTCCACTAGACTGGAAGAAGACATTGAAGCAAAACTGACCACAATCTTGCCACAAACACACAATGATAATGGTGAGAGATGCTGAACAGTTTGATGCATTTTTAGACAAAATAATAATAAAAATAAAAAGTTTAGTTTATTTTTTAACTTGCATTAACTAATTTTAGCTTAGTAAAGACACCATGAAACCACAAAATTGACTATTCTTATATAGTTTTGGGGAATATTGCAGTATTTATTATACATTTATTATAATTCATTGTTCCTCGCAATTCCTTGTAAACTTCCAAACCCTCTTCTCTTCTCTGATGACGAGGGCGGGGCAACCTGTCAATCACATGAGATCAGCCAATAGCAAACCACAACCATCCAATCAAATTCCCACAGACAAAATCAAGCCCTGCCTACATTTGTTCTTGTTTAAAAAATATTTATATATATTATTAACAAAGAATTTAGGTTACAAACACAACAGCATACAAAAAAAGTATTTTGAGTTGCACACTAGGGGGGGATTAATGTAGATCTACATAAAGTAGATACATTTGTTCTTGTTCCAGAAGCCGTTTCACGTTTCGATATACGTCACTATTGGGAAGAAAAAAACAGTGCAACTTCCGTTTCGTGCTGACTAAAAAAACTCAGTTAAATCTGGAGTTTTGGTCTTAGATTTGTTACCCTGTCTGTTAACATCCCTGACAGGCGAGTGTGTGGTCATGTGATCGTATGAGTGTGAGATGCCGCAGTTGTGCGGCTCAAATGAAGTGTAACACATCAGTGTCGCAGACAAACCTGCTGCTGAACGGACAGATACACACACACACACACAGAGAGAGAAAGAGAGACAGCGTCGCAGTGATGTAATTTGTAGTGAAATCACATTAGTGTGCGTATGTGTGTGTGATGGGTGCCTTACACAGAACATCTGTTACTGACACACACCGTTTGATTGATGCCTCCGCTTATGTGTGAGTGGATGTAAACAGGTAACAGTCTTTAAAAAGAAAATCCGCACATGAAAAACATAATAATCAAGGTTTGTATTGCCATCAATGATTTTGCTTGGATTTGGCTGTTAAAATATCTCAGTTTAATGCGCAGACTGAATAGAAAACATTCGTTTGTGATCTATAGTTTCATGCCCTTAGATCCAGTATTGCTCTGATAAAAACTTCAACAAGCAGAGAAATAGATATGCGTTTCCTGAAGGGAACATCAGTGTGTGTTAGATAGCAGATGAATGATGCTTTATGTTTCAGTCTTGAATGAGATGTTGCGCTCGGTGTGCATGTTGTTGTTGTTGTTGTTGCAGACAGGAATGAATGCTTAAGGGCACTTACTAGGCGTCAGAGAGCACTGTAAATCTATTGATTTCAATGGTGCATGAAGCATCTAGAGAGTGTACTGAACGTGTAAAGTGTGTACTGTAAGTGACACGCTCTGTCGTGAGCAGAAGTGGAGGTGCTTGTTGACAGACGGGTCAAGTTGTGCTGTGTTCCTGCTCGACTCTTTACACACTCTTGAAACGCATCTTACGCATCCGTCTCTGTCCAACACTAGCGTTCAGTAGTTTGTGGTCAGTAAGATGTTTTATTGTTTGTGAAAAAAAAGTCTCTTCTGCTCGTCAAAGGCTGCATTTATTTTAATCAATTAAAACCGTAATATTGTGAAATATTATCACAAATTCAAATATCTGTTTTCTATTTGAATATATGTTAAAATGTAATTTATTCCTGTGATCAAAGTTGAATTTTCAGCATCATTACTCTAGTTTTCAGTGTCACATGATCCTTCAGAAATCATTCGAATATGATGATTTGCTGCTCAAGAAACATGTTATTATTATCAATGTTGAAAACTGTTGTGCTGATTCATATTTTTGTGGAAACCGTGATACATATTTGATGAGTATAAAGTTAAAATGAACAGCATTTATTTGAAATAGAACTCTTTTGTAATATTATGAATGTCTTTACTGTCATTTAAAAAAAAAAGTATCAATTAAAGTCTGAATAAAAGCATTAATTTGTATTTTTGTACTAATCCCAAACCATTTGAACGATGTTCTAAAGTAACGCCATCTTTGCAGCATCAAAACTAAATGACCAAACAGAAGTCTGTATGCAAAATTATAATGATGTCATCGCAGCTTTACTTTGAATATTTTAATTGTGTAAAGGCCTGTTCACACCAAGAACGATAACTATGAAGATAACTAGAACGATAACCATATAAGCGTCCACACCAACTCACGATATCGTTCTGTTTATTCTTACTTGCGCTGCAGTTTTGTCGTCTGGCCCTTTAAATGCTCGAGTTCTTTAAAGGGGCGGTTGATTATGATTTCACTTTTCTAACTTTAGGCATTGTCCACACGAACACGGGTATTTTTATAACCGTGACTTTTTTTACGCGGTTCGCCCGTTCGTCCACACGGAAACGCAGTATCAGGTCACTGAAACCGAACATTTTTGAAAACCCCTGACAGGGTGAGGATTTTCAGAAACGCCGGTTGCAGTGTTGTCGTGTAGACAGTAAAACCAGAGTTTTTGCCTTGCGACGTCAAAGTGTGCGCCGTTATCCGCTGTGTTTGACGTCAGATTGTGCGCCGCTGACGGCTTCTGATTGGCCAACGTGGCTTTACGGTTAGGGTTATATCGCCGCCTGCTGGTGTGGAATGCTCTTGACGGCGCTTGATAGCGTGTTTTTGCGTTTTCATGTAGACGGAGATTTTTTCAAAAACGCAGGAGGAAAAACTCCGGTTATAAAAATACCCGTGTCCGTGTGGACATGGCCTTAGTTAGTGTGTAATGTTGCTGTTTGATCATAAACAACATCTGCAAAGTTCACAGCAAAGGGAGATATTTGCTTCTAAATAAATAGCTTTTTAAGGACTACAACAAACGGCTGGTAGGGACTACACGACATTCCTCCCGGGTTAGTGACATCATGAACCATAAAATTTACATTAACCCCGCCCCCGAACACGATTTATAGATTATCAAGACAGAATATGCTAATCAATGAGTAGAAGATAACTACACATAAGCTACATAAATTCATCAACTAACATTCAGAAATGTTGTCTACATGTTGTCACTTCTTCTTGAGTCTCTCCATCATTGTCTGACTTTGGTTTGAACATAAATGGCTAAAAGTTTTTAGCTAAAAGTCTCCTGTGCTGGGAGCAGCGGCTCATTTGCATTTAAAGGGACAGGCACAAAAACGGTGCGTTCAGAGATTAATTTTACATCTTGTGAGAAGGGCATTATACCAGCCCTTTAAAGTGGAATGGTTTCTGATTGACTTTCAATGTTTTTATCGTTTATCAGCTGGAAAACAAATCGTTCTGAAAGTGATTCAATTGATATGGTTTCTCTGTGCTGTTATTGTTATAGTTGTGGTGTGGACTCTGCTGTCATTTAATATTGAGAACGATATTTTTTAGATCTATATCTTTATCGTTAAAGTTATCGTCCTTGGTGTGAACGCGCCTTAAATCAATTAGAGATTAATCAAACTTGTTTTTATGTAAAAAGCTTATTAATAGCAAAGCAAATTGCACTCCTAAAGCTAAATCTAGTCAAATGCATGTAAAGCTTTCAGTTGAGACACATTTGGTTCTAAAAAAACAATGCCAGAAGTGACCTTCCTTTGGTGACAAGGTCACTACACGTCCTTAACATGACATTCATCATTTAGCTGATGCTTCAATGCAAAACAACCACAAATAATTCATTGATAAAGTAAAAATACACACTTGTACACACGGAAGGTCTTTAACATCAGTGGAATCTTCCCATTCCACAAAAGGTTGTTTATTGTTGAAAAAGGTTTTAAATTATTTTTTGCAAAATCTTCTTCACACTAAGAAGAAGAAAAAAAAGGTTATTTTAAGAACTGATCACTGAAAGGTACTTTAGGGAACCAAAAATGGTTCTTCAATGACATCACTGTGAAAACCTTTCTTTTTTTAAGAGTGTATCAAACGTATGTATTTTTTTTTAAAGCAAAATGATCAATGTCATGTTAAGGATGTGTAGTGCCTATAATTAGCTTTAAAAGCAGCAGAAGTCTGTAGCATGTCCTCGTGTGTGTGTGTGTGTGTGTGGGTGGGTGTGTGTCCTTGAGTGTGATTTCAGGGGTCTTTGTGAGTGTTGGGCTCTAAAGGGGGTCGTGGGCAATTAAAGCACACACGCAGCGCTGCTATACGATCACACACACACACACACACACACACTGCTCTCACGCACCTCCCACCTCCGCATGTGGATGTTTAAGTGATCTTTATTGTGTGCAGAGTAAACAGAGAGCGAGCGAGGGAAGCCGTGCTTATCCAGCAGGAGCGAGAGACACACAGATAGAGACAGAGAGAGAGACGTGTGTGTGTGTTAAATGTGGAAATCTTCATCTTTGAGCTCCATGGCAAACTCTGCATGCGTGCTGCTGTCCGGCTCCGGGATGATGCCTCATTCCCTGCACGCTCCTCCCGCGTTCCTCTACTTATCCGAGGTAAGGATCCTCCCGCCGCCTCCGCTTTTACACACTTCTTTCTCGTATTTCATTCCTGCGCGAGTGAATGAACATGCGTTTTTTTTTCATCCTGACCTCTGACCCCTTCTCTGTTTGGGGTCAGCGTTCGCTTTTATTCCACTTTTCCGTGCTTTTATTCCACGTCCGCTCTGTCGCTTAGACTCAATTTACTTTCTTACATGGTCATTTTGTTACTAGTTGTAGTTTAGTATCACTTCTGGAATTTCATTGTGAATTCATTCTGGGAATGTTTTACAATCACAAAACGGAAACTGTTTTGAGATGTGCTCCAGACACACTTCTGTCATTCATTTTAGGTCATAATTAGCAGACTTATGCAGATTTTTATGCAATATTATGCAGATACTCTCATGCATTATTCAGGATTTTCCGTGACTTTTCCCTGTTAAATTACTAAACACTGTTTTTAATTAACTTGAATTACTTTGTAGAATAAGTCATTAGATTCTTCACTGGATGTTAAAGTCAGCGGGTTTTGTTTTTGAAGATTGTATTAAAGATGCATCATGTTTAGTGACCATATAAATATTGGTGAACATTTGCATTTTTTTATTATTATTTTTTATCTGTATTCATTTTAGCCGATATTGGGTGCAAATGATATCAGTGCTACTATTTTTCTACTCCAATAAGTAAATTAATTTTCTATAGCAGTTTTTAATCTTATGTGCTATATATTATACTGTTGGATTTTTTTTTTTTTTACATTTTATTGTTCATATAAATTGGTGATGTGCATCTAGTATTGCAGTTTGTTCTTTGACATTTGTCATTTGTGTTTTCATTTATAGATACAACTTACATATATTTGACATGCACATTAATTTTAATAATATTAATTTGATCTCCTCATCACCAGTATTAGCATATGCAGATGCTCTCATGAATTATTCAGAAGCTGCTTGTGTTAGATCACTTGATCAATGTTCTTAATTAACTTTGTTGAATTAGTGATTAGATTAGTTTAAGTGCACAATCACATGTCTTTTATTTATTTTTTGGCAATGCTTGAAATATCGGTTTCTACAAATCCATATCAACCGATATAAACATTTACATTTTAAATCATCAATATTGGTTAATTAGCCGATGTTTTAAGTAGATAATGGTCTTTTCCTGTATTGGGATTTTATACGTTTTTTAATTATTTATCTTTTATGCTATATATTATAATCTTTTAATATTTAATTTGACCGATTTGCATGGAAAATTGTAGATTAGAGCTTCGGTATAATACTATTTAAAAAACATCATGGAAAACTATAGATTTATCAAACATCTGTATTTAATTAACAAATGCTTGATATATCGGTTTCTACATATCTGTATTTTATTAGCAATCCTTGATATATCGGTTTCTATATATCTGTATTTTATTAGCAATCCTTGATATATCGGTTTCTATATATCGGTATTTTGTTAGCAATCCTTGATATATCGGTTTCTACATATCAGTATTTTATTAGCAATCCTTGATATATCGTTTTCTATATATCTGTATTTTATTAGCAATCCTTGATATATCGGTTTCTATATATCTGTATTTTATTAGCAATCCTTGATATATCGGTTTCTATATATCGGTATTTTGTTAGCAATCCTTAATATATCGGTTTCTACATATCAGTATTTTATTAACAAATGCTTGCTATATCGGTTTCTATATATCGGTATTTTGTTAGCAATCCTTAATATATCGGTTTATACATATCGGTATTTTATTAACAAATGCTTGCTATATCGGTTTCTACATATCGGTATTTTATTAGCAATCCTTGATATATCGGTTTCTACATATCGGTATTTTATTAGCAATCCTTGATATATCGGTTTCTACATATCGGTATTTTATTAGCAATCCTTGATATATCGGTTTCTACATATCGGTATTTTGTTAGCAATCCTTAATATAGCGGTTTCTACATATCGGTATTTTATTAACAAATGCTTGCTATATCGGTTTCTACATATTTGTATTTTTTTACTAATCCTTGATATATTGGTTTCTTCATATCAGTCAATAATTACAACTCATTGATCATCAAAATTACATATTTAAAGTTTTTTTTCCTTGAATTTTTTTTTATTTATGCCTTAAAATAGCTTGAATGTAACTCTACTACCTTGCCTCATTTAGTATTCACGGCTCTATAAATATGCAAATGAGCCCCGCCTCCACTCACTCACTCAGCTCAGAGATCCACTCGTTGACGATCACACGTTGATCTGATTGGTTACAAGGTAGTTTGTGACGTCAGAAACACCAGCGATTTCTTTGTCTTTGGTTCACTGCAGTTTTAAGGAGAAAAAACTCAGCAATGATGTCGACTTATGAATTTGCACATGGTTTGTCTTAAAGCATATTAAAAACACCACATAGACATATAAACAACATTAAAAGCAGTTTTTCACCACAGGGGGACTTTTAAAATTATTTATCTTTTCCGCTATATATTATAATATGATAATGATTGATTTGACAGATTTACATGTACAATTGTTAATTAGTCATTTAGTATCTTTAAACACCATGCAAAACAGTATGGATTTATGATGTCATATTGTTTACCAGCCAACATTTTGATACTAGTGCATGTTTCGTTGCGCATGTATGTGATTTCTGCTATAGTGATACAGTACAGAGACACAAGAGAGCGATAAATGAGATGAGTGCTTTCTTCCTGCTTTTAAATCACTCTGAGAAAGCAGGAGAAGCGTCTCCTCCCCCATCTGTCCACACACACACACACACACACACATACACACACACACACACACACGCACACGATGCTGGCACATGGTCGGCTTGCGTCGAGTCGCCCTGTGAAGAATCCAGGGCAAACGATCCTCCTGAGAGCAAGACATATTATTCATGAGGCTGCGTGTTTATGAGCGAGTGTGTTTGTGCGCTTAATTGATTTCATATTCAAACACATGGCCCTGTTTGCTGCAGTATGTACTGCTGAATTATTGATACAGTTCACGAATGTGACGCGACTGTAACGCAGACAGAGATGCGGGAATGAAATGAGACGAGACGCATGCAGTTCTGTGGGAATGGGATAATTGGTGAAGTGGATGTTACAGAACAATCCGTCACTTTATTTGTCTTGTGTTGGAGTGAAATATACCAGCGCTTCCAGACAGCTGGTGAAGTGTGTAAAGCTCAGCGTATGTTAAACTGATTCTTGCATTGCAGGAACAGGTTGTTGAGGAGGATTTGGATTTGAGAAATGTGATTTTGCTTCTGTTGTCTCTGTTAGTGATCGATTATTGCTGAAGTAGTGACTCGGTGGCAATCGAACATCTCTCTCTTAAGTAAGGACATCTGAATACTCAAAGGGAATTGATTCATTTGGACAGTTCATTTTCAGTTGACCAGTAAAGCAAATGATTCATTTGAGTCACCATTCAACGGGTTCCCTTTTAAGTCTAGTTTTATTTTGTAGCACATTCAATATTCAGTTATATACTACTGCTTATCACTGTGCTTTTGCTATCGTGGCCTAAACTTTAATGCTAAGAGAGTAAAACATGGTAAAGCTTGTGCTGTTGCTGTTTGTGAAGATCCTTCTTAACTTTAAAACTCATTTCAGTCTGATCTGAAGTGTTTAAGTGGCAGATTTCAGTGCTGACTGACTCATTATGTGCGTGTCTTAAAGGTACAGTAGCACAAATAGACACTCTTACTGTGCGTTCACACCGGACGCGAATAACGCGTCAAATTCGCGCCTGCCGCATCTAGTTTGACGCTTGAACATTTTGAATGGATTCGCGCGAAATCCAAAGCGAAATCTGAAACAGCCAAAGCGAAATCCGCTTCTTCTGGGAGAGGTAAGTTTAAAGTTTAAAATTTTTTAAACTTTTAAAAATAGAACTAGAATAGAATTAATTCTAAAATAGAATTAGAATTAGAATTAAAAATAGAATAGAATTAATAACAGTAGAAGTTTAAAAATACTACTGTTATTGTGTCACAAAATGCAGTTTTAAGAGTTGTTCAGTCGAGAATGTAGTTGTTTTTAAAGCTCAAATCTGTGGTTTGTTTATAAAGATAGCGCCTATTTAAAAAAATGTATCTGACGTTTCGGAGTATCCAGGCTATCACCGGGCGCTCAGCGCTCGTAACCCGCCTGGAACAGCCTTACCTCGGCTAGTCCTCCTGACGTTTGCCGCTGGTAAACGAGAAATGTTTAAATTCACAATCTATAGCTTCGGTTCTATTATATGAAACATATACGTTAAAATACATTAATGACGCGTTATAACGTAGGTCAAACGACTTCTTTAATTAGGCTATGTGAGTTTTCTTCATCTCATTCAGAAATGTAGCCTATGACTGCAAGTGTTCAGTGTCACATTCATAGTTAACATCTGAACAATGCCATTCCTTCTTTCACGCGGGCATTTAGTCATTACAAAATAATTTATTGAGGCCAAACATATAATAAGTTATTGAGGCCAAACATTTAAAATGACATTATTATCTGAAAATCGGGCCTTCCCCCGTTTATCACGTCACTTCACCACGTGACAGCAGCAAGCAGGCTCTGATTGGTTAACGCGGCACGAATTTACGCAGAAGTTCAGATTTTTCACCTCGGGCGGCAGACGCGAATTCTCGTCAAACGCGTGAATGCACAAAAAGCACTACATACAATAATTTGCGCGTAATGCGCGTTAGCGCTTAACGCGCCAGATGCTCCATTCGCGTGAACTTGACCCGTGAATGAGGCGTATTCGCGTCTACCGCGCCGCACTCTACGCCTCATTCGTGCCGCAGGAATTTTTACGCGCGTAACGCGTCTTTGCATTGACTTAACATTGAAATCACTCGCGCCTAACGCGCTATTCGCGTCCGGTGTGAACGCACCATTAGACGAAGAAAAGGTTCTGTATGGAATCTTAAAGAGTTCTGTCATGCGCATCATATTTAGAACCTTTTAGGGATTCCATCATGGCATTTAGTTTTAATTTATGACTTTTGTTTTAATTTTATGAGTTAAACAGCTTGTAATTTGACTATTACAAAATTAAATAACCTGTTAAACATGAAAGTATTATGCAATCATTTAAGACATTTCTCCTTTTTTTTTTACAAACAGCTTAGCGTCAGCGCTAACCCTCTTTTGGCGTTAAAAAACGACTGTCAGGACTTACTAAAGACAAACAGTGAAAAATTAGCGCTGAAAAGGCGTGAACAGGTGTTTTTTTTTTGCAGCTGACCTTATTGCATATGCATTCGTAGGAGTTTCCCTTTCAAAAGCAACGTTTTTGGGAGGAGAATATTTAAATGAATCACGCAAGCTGATTTACTAAGGTTTGCGCTAGTCAATGTACTGGTGTTTGCACCATTATTTACCACCCGAAAAAAACATGTCTTAAACCAGACGCTAATTTGCACTGCTCTTGGTAGATTGTGTTAGTCATTATGGAAATGATCCGGCTGCGTCCTTTTATTTGTGTGTCGTCAGTAGATCACACGGAACTTTCCACTCCCATTGGCGCATTTATGGGATTGCGTTCTCGCGCTAATTTAACCTAAGTAAGTCTGGTGTCATGTGTGAAGCATGTGGCGTCACATTTGAAGCCATGTGTCAATCAAAGGGTTTTTTCATGAAGCTGGCGTATTTTTCTAATTGTTTTCTATGGGAGCACCGCGTTTTTCAAGCACCAGGAGCGTAGCGAGGCACTGAGCGACTTTTTCCCGCTGAAGCGTTGAGCGCTCAGTGTTGTTTTACCGGTCACCCAGAGTTGAAGAATGGCCAACTTTGGGTAAAACGCAGCGCTCATCACTGTCACTTTTTTTTACCCAGCCGTCCAATCACAGTGGAGGAAGGGCGGGACAAATACCACACCGACCAACCGTCACATTCTGCTGGTACAGTGTCAACAAATGACAACAAGAAGCATAATACAACGATATGTGAAATTAAATGCTAGAAACACTTCAGCGGATATTCCGTATCATAGCAAGCTAGATGTCTCAACTGAAAAAAAACGCTGGCTTAAAACACTTTGGTGGACACACGGCCTAAGCGGGCTTTAAAATTGAATCAAGAACCTTAGAGTTCTATATAGAACTCCATGGAACCTTTTTTTTTTCTACAAGTGTGTTGTGGGTTTGTGGTCTGTAGATGTGTCCGGTTTCTAGACGCTCTGCTGTTGAACTACATCTGTGAATGTAGAGTCCGCCCGGTTCTGCATCACTGACCGAATCAAATGAAACGGGGCTTGAAATAGATTCCTCTCCTTCTCCTTCTTTCTCTCTCTCTCTCTCTCTCTATAACAGGCTGAGGGCACTCGTGAACATGCTGGCATTCGTTGCAAAAATATTTTTCATTACAAATGATATTATCTGCTTTACAATTTGAGTGTAAAGTTCATTTGTAACATGAGCGTGAATGTGAGAATGTCTCAGTATTTTGATGTGGAGCTGCAATGAACAAAACCTGATGACCATGTTCTCCAGAAAGATTTGAGATGTAGCCTACATGAGGATCATATATACATATGAACTATCTTTTCTAGATTTCTAGGCGACTAATTAAATGTAAGTAAATTGATCATGTGACTCTTTGTACATGATGCTCATATATTTATGCATCAGAAAACAGTTTCAACTACATTTGAACCAGGATGCTTTGGTTGGTCACAGTAAATCCTCTTACAGGCTGCTATTGTTTAACACAAAGGCCTAATTTATCTATGCTCCCGCTTCATCACTGTAAATTGTGTGTGTGTGTGTGTCAGTGTAATACTCATTTTCTCTCTGTAATAAATTCCTCCACACTCTTCCAGTCTTTTCTCGGTCTGTCTGCTGATTACTGTCGCTGCTGTTCCTCTAATTAACTCTCTCTCTCTCTCTCTCTCTGTGTGTGTGTGTGTGTGTGACACAAGAAAGTAAAAGTAGAAAATCACTGTGTAAATCGCAGGCTGTTCCAGCAGGTTCTTCTGATGCGCTTACATTTTAAGGGTGAAAATCCAATCTCACGAGCCTGTGTGTGTGTGTGTGTGTGTGTGTGTGTGTGTGTGTGTGTGTGTGTGTGTGTGTGTGTGTGTGTGTGTGTGTGTATCTCTGTCTAAGTGTGTGTGTGTGTATCTCTGTCTAAGTGTGTGTGTGTGTGTGTGTGTGTGTGTCTGTCTGTCTAAGTGTGTGTGTGAGTTTGTGTCAGAGTGTGTGTGTGTGCGTGTGAGTGTGTGTCAGAGTGTGTGTTTTACTCACTATAGAAAATGTTTCTCTTTTTTATTTACTAGTAAAATTTGTAATTTTACAAAATGAACATAATTTCACTTTTATTATTCATTTATCAATTTAGTAATTTGACCATTTTAAAAGATAAATAAATAAATAATGAAGTAAATTAAGTAAGTTAATAAACAATTGTAATTTTATCATATTTTTTTTAACTTATCGTATTTTTTACAATTTATTTAATACGGTTTTATTATTTATATATTTTGACTACTTTACTTGTTTATATATTTAACTTTTTTGTTATTATCTATTTGTAAAAAAAAAATATTTGTCAAATATTATTTCGTTTAGATCTAAAGAGTAGCATGTCAGAGTAGCATGTCAACCCCTGTAATGTGTGTGTGTGTGTGTGTGTGTGAACTGATGTCCATCAGAGAGACCGAGAGAGCAGTGTCCCGTCGCGTCTCCAACACAAACGTCTCTTTACGGGTCACGAGGAGAAGAGTGTGTCTCTCTCTAGCGGTGTGTTTCTCATCTCTTCGGACAGTTTAGGGCTGAATTACTCTGACAGAAAACGGGAAAAGATAGACAGGCGTGAGGCGCGTGTGCTCATAAATCGCGTGTCTCTCTCGTGATTTATGAGACGTGTGTGAAGAAGACAGTCTTCACCTCCTCGAGCCCTTCACCCGCTTTATTAATGATCGCGCGAGCGCCTTGTCTTGCGTTCTGAAGTTTAATTTCATTTCCATCAGATGCGGACAGCAATGTCTTTAAACGCTCATCCTTTACACTGCTGCTAAAGAAGCATCATTCACTCCGAAAACACAGATTCAACAAACTCTCATCAATATCTGAGCGTTCGCCGGCCATCTCAGGACACACTCAACGCAGTCTCTGTGTAAAGTCCACACTGAAAACCTCCGCTTACATCATCTGACTGACGTGTGAGGTGACCAATCACAGTTCAGTGCTTTATGTGCTGTTAGTCAAATGTTAAAGAGGTGGTTGATTATGATTTCACTTTCCATTAACCGATGTTATACGACTAAAACTTATATTTTTCCTCTCGCGATAAGTCATTTAAAAAATCATGGCAACGGACGTTGGTTTATATATAACGGCCACCGCACCAGATATTATTATTATTTCCGGAAGGAGACGTAGGCGTGTTATCCAAGAATTAATGGCAAGGAAAGACACTTATACTGTGAGCGGCACATATGAGGTGTTTCTCACTCATTTCTGCTTCAAGCTTCAGAATCAGGTATTCCTGTAATTATTTTGTCTTTTATGAATTTAATAAAGAACTCGTATTCTGTCCAAATACACCGCACCGCGCCTTCTAAGTCAGGTGACTGTAAATGCACAAAAACGGTTTCCATTGCAGTTTTGCGAAATATTTATTTTTCGAATTGCCTGAAAAACCACCTCATGTGAGCGTAAAAACTTTTTTGAGATAAATATGAGTTTTTGCGCAATTGACGTTTCCATTGAGCGTATTTTCAATTCGCAATTTCAATTTGAAGGGTAATGGAAACGCGACTAGTGTGTGACTTTGGTTTGAACATAGAAGGCTAAAAGTTTTTTAAATTTTCAGTGTGTGTGTGAGGTAAAAGGACAGGAGCTGTTGAAGCTCCGCCCCCTGTGCCGGGAGCAGCAGCTAATTTGCATTTAAAGGTGCACTTGGTAACTTTTTCAACTTAATAAATCCGTTTAGAAATCATTTGGATGGTTAAATAATCTGTTCTGGTGAGTGGTTACTTTCCCCGTTCTCAGGCGGAAAACCAGCCTTGCAACATTGGGACTAACGTCCCTGTAAGTTGAAAATAGGAAGTCTCGTGAGAAGCGAGAAACACGAACTGCTTTACGGCAATTCGATAGAAACACACATACTGTGTATGATGTATTACCCACCTCGGTAGACATAGCTCCACACGATAAAGTTGGTGCGTCTGGGACTCATTTGTTTACCACACCGGCTCCGACTATAACAAAAGCACATGAGCAGCGGTAGAAAGGGGGAGGAGTGCGCCGGCGCGCCGCAAGTGACTTTGCGACAGTGATGTGAAAAATATACGCACCGCAGCTGTAGGGGGAGCTCGTTGAGAAAATCAGCAAAGCGGTGGCTAGAGTTACCGAGTGCCGCTTTAAAGGGAGAGACACAAAAACGGTGCGTTTTTTCTCACCCTCAAAAACGGACAACTTTAACATGCTATATAAAAATATCTGTGTGGTATTTTGAGCTAAAACTTCACACACACACTCAGAGACTTATTTTACATCTTGTGAAAAGGGCATTATACCAGCCCTTTAAAGGATCTTGTTAGCTGGATGTTTTAGAAGAACTGATGGTTGATTTATTGGAAATATATTCTCACACTGAGGTGGTAATGTGTTCACGACTCAACAAGTGAAGCACAATCTGAACAAACCAAATGTGAAACGTCTCCTCCTGACGTGATGCTGAGGTTTTGTAAGAAGCGCATTATCATGCTGTCATGTTAGACTTGTACATTAAAACATGTAGTCCATATATTTTATTATTTTTTCATTTTATTATAGTTTGTTTTATTATTTATTTATATATTTTTTAGCATTATTGTTTTTAATAATAATAGTAATAATAATGTTGTAATAATGTTGTTTATTATTTTAAGTATTATTTTGTTATATCAGAAAACTTTAATTTAAATTTTTTTTATTCTAATTTTTTAACCACATATACATTAAACATTGAAATTGTAGAAATTAAGACACAAATTATTCTTTATACATAGCATATCATTTAATATAAATATTATAATTATAATGATATTAAATGTATTAACCATAAATCACTGATTAAATATTATATTGATATAGTAAATATTTTAAAGTAGGCTAGTATTTGTTTTAATTGTTTATAATATATTTCCAATATTTTATTATTTATTGATAGTTTTTATTTATAGTTGGTTATAATATTGTATTATTTATTACTTTTATCAATTTTATTTTATTTTTTTCATGTATGTTATTGTATTGTATAATAATCTATTTTGCTAAAGTTTATAACATTTTAGTGTTTAGTAGTATACTTTAGATTTGATTATTGTGTGTGATATTTTGTATGTTACGTTTTTTTATTATTGTTTATAATATTTTAGTATTTAGTAATATGTAATATTTTATTATTTATAATTGTTTTATTGTTTATAAATATAAATTAGTGTTTATTTTGTGAAAATTAAGAATCTACAGTTATATCCACACTCAAATAACTTTTTGCTTATATAATTATTATAATTGTGTTATCAGTAAAGCATTTATTAAATATTTTATTGATATATATATCATTATATCATTTTATTTATATTAAATGTATTACCTATCATTTATTGAATATTATATTAATATTAATAATACATGAAATTGTGTTAATGTAATGTCTTTGTGTTAACTGTACTGAATAAAATGAAAGCCCCCAGCCTCTGCTATGAGATGATAATCGTGTATCTAGTGGACACAGAATAAATCCTGCTATACTGTGAGATCTAGTTAAAGGAACTCTAGGATCCACAGTTTAACTCGATTACTGAGAGCCGGTTATTGAGTTTCCTGCGAGCCGCTCTTCACTCTCTTTCTCTGTGTGTCAGTCCACTGGCTGAAGTCAAGCGCTCACAGGAAGTGATGCGTCCGTCCGTCCACACAACAAAAGGCTTTGTGTTTTACTGCTGAATGTCTTAATAAGGATCTCCAGTGTAATTCACTTCTGCTGTACACGTGCTGTCAGAGACGAGAACGAGAAGAGCGGCGAATGAGTTACGGTTGCGCTTCTTTATCCAGGTCAATGTGTGTCAGCTCCAATAGTTCCTGCGCTGGATATACGTGTGTGTGTGTGTGTGTTTGTGTGATATTACTTTCTCTTTGTTTTTGAGTCAGTCTATCTTCTGTTTCGCTTTTCTCCACCCATTGTACGTTTGCTTTGCTTTTTTTTAACAACACACTCTTAAAAATCAAGGTTCTTTATTGTGGAGGATCTTTAGATTTTTAGATTTTAAGAACTGATCACTGATTCTTTGCGGAACCCAAAATGGTTCTTTATATGACATCACCGTTAAAAACCCAGTTTAAACCCTTTATGTTTAACACTGTAGTTATTAATCAAATATGATTTCCACGTGTGATGTTTGTGTGTTTGTAAAAGCCTAAGGTAAATCTGTTCATCATATAAAGAGATTGAATATCTTCAGAAGACTGTATTCATATAGATTAGTATTGCACCTGTATGACCTTTTTGGATCTTCTAAGCTTCTAAAAAACCTCAGAGGTTTCAGTAAAAATATCTTTACTTGTGTTTCAAAGATGAACCAAAGTCAAGATGCAACCGTAATTTAAATTTTTTTGGCTGATCTATTCCATTAACATGCTTAAAAATATGAATAAAATGTATAATCAAATGCTATATTATCTAAAGTTGCCATGGCTTTGGCTGGTCAGAATGATCAGAGTCTTAAATATTGATATCTTTTGCTGATATCCTACTAGTGAGTCAAACTAGAATAGTTCTACTACGTTATGTTTGGATTAAAAACAAATGATTGGAGTATGTTTAACAAGAAAATATTATTACATATTATGCTACAGTGAAAAACTGTTAATTGGTTAACAGAAAGTTTCCTTACGGTAAATGACTGTGATCGATCTAATGGTACGTTTAATGTAATTTTACTGTAAAATACCGTTACATTTACAGTTTTTGAAAGTGAAAAAGAACAACTCATTGTATAATTTACAGTGAAACAACGTAAATTGACATTCCCACAATTCCCTGCGTGACACTGCACATTTGATGTATTTTTGTTGAAATAACTATGTTTCTTCATAGTTTCTTAGTTTTTTTCTAATCAGTTATGTACATTACAGTTTTATGTTACATTTAATGTTGTTAAATTAATGTTTATTGCATTTTAAAAATTCATGTGTGTTACCATGACGGTGTTTAATGCTTGTGTGAATCACACTGCAGCTTCTATATATTAGTATTAACTTTTTTGTGGAAGAACTGCTTGCGATGAGCTTTGATAGATCATGTGACTTTCATCTCTACTATGATTGGTGGTTATCAGTGTATTACTATGGTACAAAACAGATATTACTACTTAAATAGGTCAGTAAATTAACATTATATCAGATAATTAAATACGTTTTTTACTGTAAATTTTAAGTTAAGTGTGTAAAACTTAAACATTTTAAAATGTTGCTACTGTATTATTATTTTTTTTTACAGTGCATTATTATTTTTTGTTCTTCAGTGTAGTGAAGGTGGTCTACTCTAGTGCTGTTTAAAGGAGCGCCGTCTCTTTAAATGCTTCGCTATCAGATGATGTAATCAGGTTTCATTTTCAATCAGAGCTGTATTTAACAGGACAAAATCAATGCCCATCTCAGTGGATCTTTGTCAGGGCAGATGTTCATTTTAATCTGATGTGAATGAGAGCGAGGGATGGATGGACGTACGTACGGTCCGGTCAATATGTTCAATGTTTCGTAGTCTGGATGATTGACAGGCGGCAGTGTGTCCACGTGTTAGTCAGATTGAAGTGTGTGTCCTGACTGAGATCCATCAGAGGGACAGCACACACTAAACTAAAGCGTTCCAGCAAGGACAACTTCTAGAAGAGAGTTGACTCTCGAAAATAAAGCTTCCAAAAAGCAGGTTCTTCCATAGAAGAGCCATTTTGGGTTCCCTAAAGAATCTTTCATTTGAAGAATCTAAAGAATCATTTTCCACTATAAAGAACCTTTTGTGGAATGGAAAGATTCCATGGATGTTAAAGATTCTTATTGGAAGCATCGGAATTCTAAGAACCTTTTGTTTTTAAGTGTGTATGGAGCTTGAAAACTGTGATGAACTACAACAATATTTTACAGCAAGTGAATCTTCTCTAAATGTCGTGGATTCTCTAATCTTTTGAGTAATTTTTTTTTTTTACCAGAACATGGTTTATTATTGTCTAAAAACAGTGAAGCTTATTGCATGGAAAATGTAGCTTTTTACTATGAAATCTGCTTTACTTTCAGTACGGTATGTTCTGGAGTAGCCTGTAAGTTGTGGTTTTTAGTATCAGAAACATTCTCCGACTTCTATTCCATTTTTTTTATATAATGCTATTAACAGCAAGCAAAACATGTGTAAAACATCAACAAATTTCACTCAGAAATTGAAAGTAAAAAAAGACTGAAACAGTATTTTACTGTAAAATGTATTCCAGTAATCTTTGTTTTATTTACAACTTTGAAAAACATATGTTTTAACAGTGTGGATTCATGCCAAATGAGAGAGGTGTGTGTGAGCCCAAGTTTAAACTCATTGAATATTATTTGTCAATATTAACAATAGTTATTTGTGTTACACATTAGTTTATGTTTTATACTTATTTACATTCCTGCTCTGTTCTGAATACTGTTATATTTAAAAGATGGTGGAGTGATGGGAACTAAAATACGTTTTCATAACTTGTTTAGAATTTTTTTAATTTAATGGTATTTTACATCTATTTCTGAATGTAAATTTGACGTGTTTTTTTTTTTCATCTCAAAAATGCCATTTTGACCTGGTGTGCCTTATATTCATGTAACTTATTTCCTGTAAAATGCTGTAAGTGCTGCCAAGGAATTAGTTGTTCGGCATGTGCGTGTGCGCGTGTGTGTGCGGCCTCGGCAGGTAGTTGCTGTAGCGCTGTGCAAATTGCAGCAATTAGCATGTAAATGATCATGAGTTGAAATGAGAGGAGAAAAATAAATATTGATGCTAATTCCTGGCGGTGGAGAAAAACAAGTCTTATGTGTGTGTGTAACCTTAAAGCTCATTTCCATGTGTTAATTGACCAGTTGTATGTTTTGAAGATTACTATTACTGAGGTTTAAAGGAATCAATCAGTGCTGGAGATAATTAGATGGAGGCGGAGCCTAACGGGTCACATGATCCACCATTGTGCTTTGTTAGAGTAAATGTCACACTCGGAATCATTCAGTCCTGGTGTGTGTGTGTGTGTGTGTCTGTCTGTGTCTCTGTGTGTGTGTGTGTGTGTGTGTGTGTGTGTGTGTGTGTGTGGTGGCTGTAACTTGATAATTTAAAGAAACCCAATGGACTTTAAAGCACTCAAGACTTTCAGAGCTTTTTATTTTATTTTCTGATCTCACAGGGAAATCACACTAGGGTTGCGCAAAATTCATATATATTTTCTGTCTGATTTTTTTATCTGAAGCCAAATAAGCTCATAGAAGATTATTTAAAACACTCATCTTGCGTTATAAAGTAAGTTTGGAGCACAAACGTGGTTTTAATCTCATAAATTGTCGTGTATTGATGGTGTGCTAAGCTAACATGCTAGCTAGCTCATAGGTGCACCTGCCATCTAGCTGTTATTTTTTATGAATTTTTCTAAATAGGTATGCTTACTGAAATGTTTCTTTATTTAAGAAAGGCATTTGATACAGTTTCAAATGTGAAGGGAGATCTATGAAAGAAATTAGGGGTTGAAACGGCGTGAATAGCTAGTCGTTAGCCATTATAATGCAAACAAAAGAAAAGCATATTTACGGCCATAAACCAGGCTGGAAAGGTGTGAATGTGTGCAGGAGAGCCTTACACTGAATGGGGCTCGTTTGCACCACAAAACAATAGAGACAATAGACTGAATAGATGCTTATTAGGGGTGTAACGGTACATGTATTCGTACCGGACCGTTTCGGTACAGGACTTTCGGTACGGTTCACATGTGCACCGAATACAATCTTTCACGTAAATTAGGCTAGTTTTGTGTGCGGAACATACATCAATTCCAAGTTTCCACACGAACATATTAAGTGTCGGAAGTCTCCGCGTTGCACTGATTAAATCTGATTAATCGGTTTTGTGATTCAAATACATGTAAAATATTACCATAACATCTGTCTTCCTGTGTGCGGAAATTTGTTTATGTTGCTGTGACAACGAAACACGTGCAAGCGCGCCTGTGTTAAGAGCGCTTGTTGCTCCATGCGCGCTGATGTGCTCATCTGTTGACATTTCCAAATGCCTTTCAGTTGCTTAACAAAAGCGGCCTTTCCACACAAACAAACGTACATGTGTCATTAGTATGAGAAAAAAAAATGGGATTTTAACTCTCGGGTCGGGCTCGGACATAAATATCTTTATGCCTGTCGGGCTTGGGTCGGGTTCGGTTACTGCTGTCTAAAATCTACTGCCTAAAATTCGGCCCGATCACCACATACACAGCTTTAGCCCAGCCTCTCGCTAGCTAGCGTCATGGCCAGTATTGGTTTAAGAGTATTTTATTTAGTGGAGAACTTTGCAGCAGTATTTTATTTCTTATTCTTTTTTTATTTTATATATTTTTTATTAATTATATTTTATTAAAAAGTGTGTTTAAAAAAGTGTAAACAAATTGTTAAAAAAAAGTTTATAGTAAACAACCAGTAGTTTAATGTTTTGCATTTCTTTCCCTTACTGTACCGAAAATGAACCGAACCGTGACTTTTAAACCGAGGTACTTACCGAACCGTGATTTTTGCGTACCGTTACACCCCTAATGCTTATAGATGACAATAAACACAAGTTTGCATTTTAGAGTCAAATCAGAATAAAGTCATTTGACATGATGTTGAAAAACATTTAACTAAATACAGAGTTTTAGACTTATCACCTTCAAATTTTAAATGTAACATGGTTAGACATGTGGCTTTAGCTGGAGTGCAATTCTAGATTGCTACAGTGCCAACTTCAATTTAATTTTCATGAAGATGTTTCATAAAAATACATTTCCAATAACTTACACAACTTTGAAGCTATTCATATTATTTTTTTTTTCATTATGACAATAATTAATTCTACATTTCCAATAAAGTGCCAGGTGTCAGCTTTCAAATGATACCATACTTATGCTTTTAGTACAAAGGATTCATGAACTGTGTCTGTTTTAGTTTGGGTATGCCATTTCTGGGGATTTTTCAAAAGTGGCGCTTCAGGCTAACAGGTTAAGAATTACCTTCATTTCAAGTCATATTTTTAATCTGAATTTAATTTGACTGCAAATCACAGGATGTTGAATTAGGATGCGAGAACTGAAATTAAATGAATAGAAATTTTGCAGTCACACGACGAAGGGGTTTCATTCATGAAACGTAACAATTATTTTCCTTTAAAAAAACAACAACTAAAAATGCATATTAAAATCAAAATGAAATGTATGCATTTTATATTAGAGGCTTCTGGGAGATTGGTGTCGTTTCACCCATAGGCCGTTAAATAAATTAAATGAAAATGAAATTTGAAAGGGGTCAATAAGAAGTCTCTTCTGTTTGCCAAGTCTGCATTTATTTGATCTAAAATACTGCAAAATCAGTAATATTGTGACATATTTTTCAAGTTTAAAATAAGTGTTTTCTATGTGAATATGTGTTAAAGTGTAATTTATTCCTGCGATCAAAGCTGAATGTTCAGCATCATTCCTCCAGTCTTCAGTGTCACATGATCCTTCAGAAATCATTTTAATATGATGATTTGATGCTCAAGAAACATATATTATTATTATCAGTGTTCAAAACAGTTGTGCTGATTCATATTTCTGTGGAAAGCGTGATACATTTTATTTTTCAGGATTCTTTGAGGAATAGAAAGTTCAAAAGAACAGCATTTATCTGAAACTTTTATATTTACAGTATAAATGTATTGACTGTCAGTTCTGAATGGTGCTCAACTCTGGTCCAGTAGTGTGTGTGTCTCCGTCTGTTGTGTGTGTTTGAAGCGAGTGTGTGTCTTTGTCTGACGAGGGCGTCCCGCTCTGATCACAGAAACCGAATCTTTACTGGATCTCAGGGCTTCTGTGAAACATCGGATGCTGTAGGAGATCCTTCACTCATCAGACAGTAGATTATTATTGTGTGCGTGTGTGTGCGCGTGTGTGTGTGTGTGTGTGTGTGTGTGTGTGTGTGCTCATCAGACGGAGATCACTTCTGTAACCGCTCTCAGAGGCTCTTACTGTAACTCACACACTTTACACAGCTTACACTCGTGTTTGTGTGCAGCCACACGTGCACACTTTTTGTGTTGAATGTGATGTGCTTTATTAAGCGTGTCTCTCAGTTATTATTGTGTGTGTGTGTGTTATGATGCTGCTTGTGTCTCGTGTTGGTCATAATTGCTGTTGTATTGATCTGTAGCTCCTCTTGCTGTGAGCTGAATGGCAAATGAAAGCAACTTCCTTCTCAGATCAGTGTGTGTGTGTGTGTGTGTGTGTGTGTGTTTGTGTGTGTACAGGTTTTGGCTATACTTGTGAGGGCCAAATGTCCTCAGTTATATAGTAAATACTATGACTATCGACTAGTGAGGACATTTAAAGGTTTATAAATCTCCCAAAACACGTTTTTATTTGAATCTAGTGTTTGCACATGTTTCTGTGATGGTAAGGGTCGGGCTATAGGCCATAGAACATATCATTAACCTGAAGTGTGAGTGTGTGTCTATATTGAGTGTTTCTCATGGCCAAGTTGCTCTTTCAAAAGCGTAATGTGACACGTTTGAGTTCATATTGAGATCTGTAACTTTTGATGTCTGACTTTGGTATCTTGTCGAACACAGTTTGAGACTTTATTAAGATGTCTTCTGAAACTCTAGAGGAGACACATGGGAGATTACTGGGGTCTTTTTTTTTCTCTTCTCAGAACACGCATTTGAGGAATGGGAAACTTCAGAAAAAGTGTCAATTTTCTCTCCATTTAATCTCATTGAATGCCTAGAAGAAACATGAGACGCGAGACAATACTGAGGGTTTGGGCTTCAGTGTGGGTCTGTCTGGTTATAAACTGGTTTTGTGTTGAATGTCAGTCAGTTTTTCATGGATGATTTCTGGTGTAATTCATGAAAAAAAACTATTATTATTATGAAAACATTAATCAGATGTGCCACTTTCGCCATTGGTTTCAGTCCAAATATGCCTTCTTTATATTAGGCTCATACTATTTCACAAAACTAGACGTTTACGTGTTTTCCAACTATTATTTCCACAGTAAGTCATCGAATGATAGAGAAGAGTGTGTATGTCATGTACAATTTGGCTGCTTTCACTTTAAGATCTGACACACATGACGCGGATCTGATACATTATCACAATTATGAATGAAATATAGATTAAAGTAAAGAGCAGTGACTGATTTTCTCTTTCTTTTGTTCTTTGATTATCATTAATGACAGACTGAAGCCGGTTTATTAGGCTGCTGTCACTTTAAGAGCGGCCACACATGACGCAGCAGATCTTTGTGTGTGTTTTTTTAGTATATTTTAGTTTGATAATGTTTTTTATTTAATATTTTTTTATACTAAATTGTATTTGCTCTGTTTGTACAATCCATTTATTAACTTTTTGAGACCGGGAAATTTAATTCCCAACTTAAACTGTCGTAAAATCTTGAAGTTTGATTTCTTTTCAAAAGACGACACTTGGCAGATTATTGCTGAAGTGAAAAAAGTTTTAATTCAATTCAATTCAATTCAAGTTTATTTGTATAGCGCTTTTCACAATACACATTGTTTCAAAGCAGCTTTACATAAAATGCATTTCAAAAATATACATACAAAAATACAGTTAGTTAATCATGAAATTTAGGGCATAACATATCGCCGGCGTTGGGTCGTCTCTTCACAGGCGTCGAGTCGTCTCATCACAGGCGTTGGGGCATCTGAAGTCTCCATGAGAGGCTGGATACATAACTGGAGCTGACAAACTCTATTTGAGTTATCTCGGGACAGGCGTCCCGAGATAACAACAAAAAAGGCAGATGGGAAATAATTAGCGTAGCTGCTGTTCTTAATATGAATGCATTTGATCTGATTTAACTGTAGTATAAAAGGTATGAGATGCATCATGTGAATGCTTGGCTAAAGAGATGCGTCTTTAATCTAGTTTTAAACTGGGAGAGCGAGTCTGAGTCTCGGACAGTATCAGGAAGGCTATTCCAGAGTTTAGGAGCTAGATGTGAAAACGCCCTCCCTCCTTTAGTGGACTTAGATATCCTAGGTACGACCAGAAGCCTCGAATTTAGCGATCTTAAAGAGCGCGATGGAATATATGGCGATAGAAGATCTCTTAAATACACAGGAGCTAAACCATTTAGGGCTTTATAGGTCAGTAACAATACTTTGTAATTGATACGGAACTTAATAGGTAACCAGTGTAGAGATGATAAAATTGGTGTTATATGATCATATTTTCTTGACCTAGTAAGAACTCTAGCGGCTGCATTTTGGACTAACTGTAGCTTGTTTACGGAGGATGCAGGACAACCAGCTAATAGAGCATTACAGTAATCTAGTCTCGAGGTCATGAATGCATGAACTAACTTTTCTGCATCAGAAACTGATAGCATATTACGTAGCTTAGCAATGTTTCTAAGGTGGAAAAAGGCTGTTCTTGTGACATTTGAAATATGATTTTCAAAAGACAAGTTGCGGTCTAGTATAACACCCAGATCTTTTACTGTAGAGCATAAAGTAACAGGACGTCCATCTAGATTAAGGTTGTATTGTAAGAGGTTTTGTGGGCAGTTTTTTGGACCAATCAGTAATACCTCCGTTTTATCTGAATTTAATAGAAGAAAATTACACGTCATCCAATATTTTATATCTTTAACACACTCTGTCATTTTAGATAATTTAGTGTTATCATCTGGTCTAGATGAAATATATAATTGAGTGTCATCAGCATAACAGTGGAAACTTATTCCATGTTTTCTTATAATATTACCAAGTGGCAGCATATAAATTGAGTATAGCAGGGGGCCTAATACAGATCCCTGCGGCACTCCATAATTTACTGACGTTATCTTTGATTTTTCCCCATTTAAATGGACAAAATGGTAACGGTCTGATAGGTACGATCTAAACCAGCTTAATGCCTGTCCCTGAACACCAGTGTAATTTTGAAGTCGATCTAAGAGTATTTTATGATCTATAGTGTCAAACGCAGCACTAAGATCGAGTAAAACTAGTATTGAGATACAGCCTTGGTCAGAAGCTAAAAGTAAATCATTTGTAATTTTAACCAGCGCAGTTTCTGTGCTATGATGTGGCCTGAATCCTGACTGAAACTTTTCATAGATATCGTTTTCTTGCAAGAAAGAGCACAATTGAGCGGACACAACTTTTTCTAGTATTTTAGACATAAATGGAAGATTTGAAATGGGTCTGTAATTTGCTAGGTTATTTGGATCTAATTGTGGTTTCTTAATAAGAGGTTTTATAACTGCCAGCTTGAATGTTTTTGGAACATGTCCTAAAGATAGAGACGAGTGAACTTAAAAAAAGTACTTTTACAAACTTGTGAACTTTTACAAAGTGAACTTAAAAAAAGTAACAGAATTTTACGTGCATTGTTATGAAAAATGCTATTTTCAATTTGTATACGAAATATCTATTTTCAAAATCACATTTTACTCTAAGGCTGTGTCTCCACCAAAGCGTTTTTATCCAGCTGAAAACACTGAGCTATGTGTGCTTGAGAGCGTTTTCGCAGCGCAGTTTTTTTCAGTTGAGACGCTTCGTTGCTATGATACAGAATATCCGTTGGTCCGTGTGGTATTAGTCCCGCCCCTCCTCCACTGTGATTGGTCGGTTGGTTAAAAAGTGACAGTGATGAGTGCGGCGTTTTACCCAAAGCTGAACATTCTTCAACTCTCGGCGATCTGTAAAAAACGCCAAACGCTCATCGCTTCACCGTGAAAAAGACGCTCAACGCCTCATTACGCTCATGTCGTTTTAAAAACGCTGCGCTCCCATTAAAAACAATTGGGAAAAATACGCCAGTCGCGTAAAAAAAAACGCTTTGGTGGACACACGGCCTAAAACTACAAGAAAATCAAAGCCATATATCTAAACTAGTTGTGTCAAGCTAAACAAATATGAGCTTTACATCTAAAAAAGTCAGTAAGATTTTGTTTGGCTGCAGAACTTGAGAGTCTCTTAGGCACGCGGCTGGCGTGTTTTTTCAATTGTTTTCAATGGGAGCGCCGCGTTTTTAAAACACCATGAGCGTAATGAGGCGCTGAGCGTCTTTTTCACGCTGAAGCGTTGAGCGTTCTGCGTTTTTTACAGGTCGCCGAGAGTTGAAGAATGTTCAACTTTGGGTACAATGCAGCGCTCATCACTGTCACTTTTTTACCCAAACGGCCAATCACAGTGGAGGAGGGGTGGGGCTAATACCAGACCGACCAACGGATATTCTGTATCATAGCAACGAAGTGTCTCAACTGAAAAAAAACTGCGCTCAAGCGCACATAGCTCGGCGTTTTCAGCAGGGCGCCTAGCGTCTGGCTAAAAATGCTTTGGTGGACAAACGGCCTTAGGCATGTATTTTCACTTGCATAAACTTGTTGGACTATATTTTTGTGTCTGACAAGCGCGTGTTGATCAGTGTGTGTGACGTGGAGCTTCTCTCTTCGTGACCTGAGCAGCACATGTCTCTCTCACCGGCAGGGCTCAATCCAGCTGCACTTAGCGAATGAATATTTCATACGGTCTTCATCCGTACAAATCCTCCTCTCCTCCTGTATGAACGCGCTGATCAAAGAGCGCGCGTTTAATATTGAGCATGTTTGATAGCAGCTCAGACTCTTTTATCTTGTATTGTCTCACGGTTATGCAGCGCTTTATTATTGACGTGCCATTATTCAACCAACGCATTTTGCATTTCCATTTCCTTCATGTTGCTTTAGGTGGACGTATGTAGCGTTTAAATCGGCATTGATTTGTACATGAAAATGGCTTTTTGCTTGATTTGACCTGTTGTCTCTGTGTTTTAGTTCTGCAGTGTGTGTGAACTACACCTCATATGAAACCGTGTTTTTGGGGTCAGGCTTTGGGTATTTGCCATTGATTTGATTTGGTTTTTCATGGTTACAGACGAACAATTCATGCACAAACTCACAATGCTTCACTCTGACTCGGTGTGCACGCATGCACAAAATGAGGAATGTTAAACATTGAAATATTTATCATAATATTTATCATTTATTCATTTTTTGTTCATTAATTATAAACCCAAAAGCTTACGCAAGTTACACCGGAGAAACTGAAGTGAACCATGTGTCCTGATTGTGAAGACATTTATCATGTTACAAAAGATTCTTATCTCAAGTAAATGCGTTTTTATTTTTTTTTACTTTCTATTAATCAAAGAATCCTGGGGGAAAAAGTATCATGTTTCCGATTCAAATTATTTCTGGAGGATCATGTGCCACTGAAGACTGGAATAATGATGCTGAAAATTCAGCTTTGATCACAGGAATAAATTACACTTTAACATATATTCACATAGAAAACACTTATTTTGAATTGTAATAATATTTCACAATATTACTATTTTTTGCTGTATCTTTGGTTAAATTAAAGCAGAAAAGACTTCTGTAAAATATATATTTTTTAAATTGTATACCAAACTTCTGAACGTTTTGCATTTCTAAAGCATAAAAAAACTTTTACATGCATTATTTATTACACACACACACAAATTTATGCATTCTCTGTTTAGGTAAATGGAATATCATAATTACAAATTGGGGTTTATTATGATAATTGAGTATAATTAAATTAATTTAATTTACCACCATCAAACTAATTAAACACTTGATGCATTTATAAAATCTGAAACAGTTTAGTGATTATTAAAAGTTGATCAAAAATGTTTCAGAAGCGTTGATGTGGTACCAGTGATGTCTATCAAAAACTGTAATAATCTACAATATCTTGATGAGGGTTATATTGATTTTCTGCTGGGAGAAATCATGTTAGATGTTGATATTGTGTTTTGATCAGATGTCCTGATGATTATATTGTGTTTCTGACAACATTCCTGTCAAACAACCATAGTCCCGATCTTATCCCAGAGTCTAAGCCTAAAATCTGATTGGTTGTTGAGCAGAATGTTTAACTCGTCATAATCACAGTACAACACTAGGTTTTAATCACACTATACAGGCATAAAAATCACATTTATACACAGCTTTACATGACATGGTGATCATCAGAAACACCAGAACAGAGACATTTATCTCAAAATAACACATTGTGAACACGTTGTGTTGTAACTTTTCAATGGCAAGTAGCATGTAAACACGAGTGAAGAGGTTTGTGTCATGTGATCACGTGAAAACTGAACATGCAGACTCCGAACTTTTTGTTTAGTAATCGTTTCAGGTCTTGGATATGCATCTATTATGACTTCCTGTAACTTTTTAATACGTTTAAGTTTTGAAAACCTCACTCGCATTGATAGAATGTTCAGCGTTCTAATCAACAGCTGTGATGTCATTGTAATATTTACATTCTGAATCGCAACAGGGTTTCTTTCTCACATTTATTCGCATACTACTGCAAGTCTTTTAATTATTGTTCTGTTTAACCTTTAGTCACTGTAACGATGGTTTCACGCTGTGTGTTGATCCTCGCGCACAACCGACAGAAAATATATGGTCGTGACAAGAAAAAAAAAAAGCAGGTCTGATTCTGCATTTCATTAAAAAAGAGACTAAACCAAAACAAACTTTCCTACTTTAAAGCTCCAATCTGTAACTTTTTTGGGTTAAAAATTATCCAAAATAAATTTGTGAGCAAGTACATAACCAGCCAGTGTTCAAAACTATCTGCTTGCCGTAGCTCGATTCAAAACGGTAAGCTTGCAATAATGTTTTGAACGTGTTTTGAAGGGGTTCAAAACGGACGCAGAGACGTCGTCTTTTTCTGCTAGACAGGTACGAAATTTAAGCGGTTCAATTATGTAACAGTAGCGCTCTTGTTCGGTTAATTCATTCAGTTACTGAGTAGGCTACTGAAATACATATAGTCACGCAATGCTGGTGTTGTTAAAGTTAACGATTTGACAACAAAGTATAATTTGCACGGTTTGACGTGATACAAGTAAGATTTAATTAGCGCAATTTACTGCAATGCGTTTTTCCCCTTAGTTATACAGAACAAAAGTGGATGTTAGTTACTTGTTCAGATGACATTTTCCGGTGAAAAATGAATTATTATGTTGGTCATACTTCCAAAAAGTATAATCTGTGATTCTGAATGCCAGTATCCACACCGGCGCGGTGACTGACAGCTGCACATTTTCCCTTAAAACATTGGATTCATCCGCGCCTGCGCCGTGCCGTGGCACACCTCACGTAAAGTTGATAATTCCGCGAATAACTGCAATTGCAGATTTCAAACCGAGATGACGACAAAGAGGAAAACTACAGACTGCAGCTTTAATATCACTTTCATTGTCTTTTGTTGAGTGTGTGTGTGTGTGTGTGTTGAGTGTCAAAACGTTAGCGTTCAAAACATCGGGGTAGGAAGTCTCTTCGGCTCATCAAGGCTGCATTTATTTTTATTAAAAATACAGTAAAAACAGTAATTTTGTTAAATATTATTACAATTTAAAATTTCAATATATGTTAAAATGTCATTTATTCCTGTGATCAGCATCATTACTCCAGTCTTCAGTGTCACATGATCCTTCAGAAATCATTCTAATATGTTGATTTGATGTTCAAATAACATTCATTATTATTATCAATGTTGAAAACGGTTGTGCTGATTCATATATTATTGTAGAAATCTTTTCTTCGGGATTCTTTGATGAATATAAAGTTCAGAAGAACAGCATTTGTTTGAAACCAAAATCATTTGTAACATAATAAAAAATTGCACTGACCCAAAACTTTTGGACGGGATGCAGTGTAAATAGATGTAAGACAGAATAGAGAGTGTGTAGCTAAATCATTATGTTTGCACTTCAGTTCGGTGATGCTAGTGGGTCAGACGCTTTAAATGAATTGAAGTGGTTTAATATTTTGTCTTTGGGCTTCAAAACAAACTCTGACCAGAATGTTTGAGGAATATCAATAAACGCCTCTATTAAACGTCGATGAGCCCATCCAGACCTTCCTGCTGCGACTTGTATCCACTCATAGTGATTTAAAGCTGTTTTTCCTCTCAGAAACTGTGCGTGTGTGTGTGTGTGTTATGGATCAATAGCTGCTGCTTTTGCCGCGTTGTTGATTGCGAACGGAAGAGAACGTGTTTGCATGAGAGAAAGCCGCTTCTTCTTTTTTTCTCTTTTTTTCCTTCTAATCTGCGCGCCGGAGCCGGTTTGCGTGTCCGCGGTTCCCCGTGGCTCGACATGAACATAATGGACTCTGTCATGTGAGACAAGCGGCGCTGGTTAATTACTTCACCAGGACACTGCCCTTTTCTCAATACTCCGCAGGACTGCAAAGAGCTCTCGGCGTCTGTGTCGTCGCTCCCCGCACAAAGCCCGCGTAATTATTCCTTCTGGTGCGCGGATGGAGAGGTGCGCGCGCGGGAGTCTATCCGTTTGGGACGCCGGTGCTTTGATCACACGTCACCGTCGCTGACAGGCGTCTGAAGCTCATCAGCAGATAAAAGAAATCCGTGGCATCGTTTGTGCTCGACTGGACAAACATCGTTCATAAACAGTCATCCGATTCAATAGCCTTGTCATCTAGTTGTGAATGCTAATTAACCTTGGGTAATAAACAACACTTTTTATGCTGATGTCACTGATTGATTTGCTCATCTTTCGGGAGCAAAAGACACTCCAGAGAGTTTGGAAATTGAGGTCAAACTTTTTCTGTTGCATAAAGTATATGGATGCTAATATGTTATTTAAAGGGGTGGTATAATGCCCTTTTCACATGATGTAAAATAAGTCTCTGATGTCCCCAGTGTGTGTGTGTGTGTGTGTGTGTGTGTGTGTGTGTGAATAGCCCACAGATATTTGTATATAGCATGTTAAAATTGTCACTTTTTGAAGGTGAGCAAAAACGCACCGTTTTTGTCTGTCCCTTTAAATGCAAATGAGCTGCTGCTCCCGGCACAGGGGGCGGAGCTACAACAGCTTGTGTCCTTTTACCTCATACACACATGCATTGAAAATTACAAGAACTTTTAGCCTTTTATGTTCAAACCAAAGTCAGACAATGATGGAGAGACTCAAGAAGAAGTGACAACATTTCTGAATGGTTAGTTGATGAATTTATGTAGCTTTTGTGTAGTTATCTTCTAGTCATTTACTACCATATTCTGTCTTGATAATCTATAAATCGTGTTCCCGGGGGCGTGGTTTATGTAAATTTTAGGGTTCATGATGTCTCTAACCCGGGAGGAATGTTGTGTAGTCCCTACCAGCCGTTTGTTGTAGTCCTTAAAAAACTATTTCTTTAAAAGCAAATATATCCCTTTGCTTTTGAACTTTGAGCGTTGTAACTTTGCAGATGTTGTTTATGTTCAAACAGCAACATTACACACTAACTAAAGTTAGAAAAGTCAAATTATAATCAAACACCCCTTTAAATGCAATATTTATTTCTAAACAGCATCCACAAGTATGAAGCACAGCAGGTTTTTTAGCATTTGACTTTGCTAGTCTGTGTTCTCGCACGTGTTATTTTGTCAAGTTTTGATGAATTATTATCTAGGGTTAAGTGGTTTGCTCGGGACTGCAGGTCTCGTCTTTCACTCGTGGCTTGTTTTATCAGCGAAAAAAACCCTGTTTGATTCAATTATTGTCACCAGCCACAACACCGCAAAAAATGAGTTTTTAATTTATCTTTTTAACTCGTTTTGCAGGCTCAGTATCCTTGAAACAAGATAAATCTGATTGAGGCGCATCTCTGCATAAGATATTAGTGAATATAAGTGTATTTTGTTTTCCTGCACTGACAGATTTTTTCATTAGTTTTACTTATAACAAACAAAGAAATGCCAGTTCGGTAAGACAACATACACTTGTATTAAAGACAAAATCTCAAAACAAGTCTTGAAATGTATGCAGTCTTGCTTCTCTAGGTAATTTATCTTGTTTTATTGATTTTTTTTCCAGACATTTTACCTGAAAAATAAGACAAACATACTATAATACATGAACAAGTATCATTTTTTTTGTTATTTTAATTTATATTCTAATATACTGTAGTACTTAGTCAAATTTTGAATTACTTTTAATTTTTATATTTAAATGTTTAATTTAAACTAATTTTGTTATGTCCTTTTTTCATTTTATTAACTTTTTTTAGTTGTACTACATATTAGTAATTTATTGTACTTATTGTGCTTAAAATGAAATCAATAAATGTAAGTTTTTGCATCTAATATTGTATTTTATTTCAGCTTTATTTGAATTACCGAAAACAACAGACCCAAATTTAAGCTACACATATTATATATTTGAGTTTGCATTGAAATGCAAGTTTTTTGTTTGCAAAATTTACTTAAGAAAAAGACCCATGTTAGAGTTCGGTGATATAGCAGCACGAAGAAGCCGAAGATATAAATAACAGTTTTCTTTAAAATACAATACACTAGAATAATAACAGGAACAAAAACTACCCTATTTATAAATGAGAACTGACCAGGAGTGACTTAGAAGCGTTTACACAACACCAATTTCAACTAAAAACTGAAAACTTTTTATGAATTTTGGCCGTTCATTTACACGACAATGTCGTTTTGGCGGGATTGAAAATGCTAACTTTTGAAAACGTGTTTTCATAGTGCTTTAAAAACAAAACAATACTGTTATCAACTTCATGTAAGCCAAAAAAATATGCATTTGTGATGCGCATGCATACTACGTGTTCAGTCCATAGGCGCGGAGTGTTTCTTTACAAAGTGACATCGCCAACTACTGGCCTGACATTAATAATACAGCATTTCTAGTCGTTTTCGTGGATTCGCGTTAACGGGGATCGTTTTGACAAAGTTGTCGTCTGTACGCGAAAATCACACAGGATAAAACGTTTCCGTTTTTAGTACACTGTTGTCATGTAAAAAGGAAACTACATCAGGAACAGGTGAACATAATCAACGAATCAAAGAGTAACTCTAGAAACGAAAGAAAACTAAACAGAGTGGGGAAACTGAAACTAAAGGAAACTAGATCAGGAACAGGTGAACATAATCAATGAATCAAAGAGTAACCATAGAAACAAACGGGGGAGTAATGAGTTACCAAGGAAACTAAACAGAGCGGGAAAACTGGAACTAAAGGTATGTTAACACAACAATGATGTATCTTAAAACGGAGACGTTTTTCCAACGAGTTTTCCGCGTAGACGACACCATTGACAAAACGATCCCCATTCACACGGATCCGCGAAAACAAATAAAAACGCTGTATTCTGCTGCCAGGCCATTAGATGGCGATGAAACACTATAGACTGAACACGTAATATGCATGTGCATGACGTCATTGTCTTCAGAGATTCGCGTTTCTGTTGTTTACAAGAAGTTCCTGAGATCGTTTTCAAAAACTTGCACTTTGAAACCCCTTTTCAAAAGTTTGCGTTTTCAGGCACCCAAAACGCGTTGTCGTGTAAACAAACGGCCAAAACGCATAAAATGTTTTACGTTTTTAGTTGAAACCGGTGTCGTGTATGCTTGTCAAAACCAAACAAAACTATATACTTGCATGTGTGTGTATTTATATATACAAAATAATTATACACAGCACATACACATACATTTTGTAAACTCAAACTTTTATTTTGAATGTGATTAATCCCGATTAATCGTTGTCCAGCACTAGTTGTAACCTAAATATTTCGCGCGATTTGGTTCCGTGTTCCACAGAATGCCTGTTTGTAAAGGCGTGAAGGTGATGTCATGAGTGAACAATGATGAATACAACCATGTGACTGTTTAAAAACAAAGCATAGGAATGCAGTCATTTTACAGCACGCTTTTGGTTGGGTCAGTGATTCAGAGGTGAGATGTGATCTGACCCCGCAGCCCCGGTGTGGGTGTAGCTTTACTCCATTATCCAGACACCGGACCGGGCCCCCAGGGGCCCCTCTCAAACGCCTCCATCAATGATTCAGGGATTCAGGAGGACGAGGGGCTCCTCGTGCCAATTAGACCATCTCGGGGACAACAGCGTGTGGTAGAGATGGAGGAAGACGGATCTGACCGGATCTTCACCCCCCCCACTCGACCTGATTATTCGCTGCTCCCCCAGCGGTGTCATTAAAGAGAGACAGTCATTACCTCGAAGGAAAGACTCAGTTCTCCCTCCGCTGGGAAATCTCAGGCTCTTAGACGAGCTCGAGGAAGGGAAGAGCATTAGGATCGGATCTCTTTACCTCCAATCGTTCACGCTCACGCGGAGCCGGGGAAAACGCTGGTGATTCACTCGCGTAATGGCACAAACTGGCTTTGATTGCTGAATTGACACAGAGGCGGTCGGAGACTTTCGTTTTTCCGTTGCGGGGTAAATGAAAAATTGCCTTTTTCCAGCCGAGTGTCTTCTGCGGGATTCGCTTTAGTAGATAAGTTGTGATAACAGGACTGTGGCTTTTTTTTTTAAGTTTCTTTGCCAATAAGTGCTTAGATTTAGCAGCTTTTTCTGTAAATCTCTCCTGAATCTTCCAGACAGAAGCCTCGCCACATGAAAAATGAGCCGTGATCACACGTGTGCTGATTTACTAAAATCATAGTGAAAAAGTAGGATCTTCATAAAAACAGTGTCAAGGACGTTTCAACCTCACACACAACCTCAAAAGTCTTCTGATCAGGCTCTGATTTATTAAATCAGAATATCCAATATTAATTGAAAGTAATATTATAAAAAATTGTATTGTATAGATATAGTATATATATATATATATATATATATATATATATATATATATATATATATATATATATATATATATATATATTGAAAGTACTTTTATAAATCAATATAATATTCATTCAAATCAGAATATCCTATATATTCATTGAAAATAATATTATACAAAAAATTGTATAATAAAATAAAATTCTAAAATAAAATTAAGTAAAAAATATAGATAAATAAGATAAAATAAGACACATGGATCTGTAGAGAGAAAAAAAAATATATACATATACATATTCAAAATCAATATAATATTATTCTAATATTACTCTAAATTGTAATGTATACAAATACATTGAATTGATTTGAATAATAATATAAAGCAATATATTAATTTTTAATGGAAAATATAAAAAATCAATATGATATTAATATAAATCAATCCAATATTTAAAATAATATAGATATACAATGTTACTACATAGTCTTATAAAATATAATAATATATATATATATATATATATATATATATATATATATATATATATATATATATATATAGTTTTATTAATAATATACTTCTGTAATTTTGTGTTTTCTTTCATTTTAGTGCACATTAATATTTTTTTTTTGTATTTCCCTGTACTAATATTTCTCCACTGCTACATTTAGTTTTCATAAAATTGGGTAATGATAATAGCCGTGTTTGCTTCCTTCCATAATATCAATTTATTACGGCAAGCAAGCTGTGTCCCTGTCCCGTTTTTTTACCAGCAATGCGTCCCAGTTGCGCACAGGTTTTTAAAAGCGACAACCGCTCGTGAATCCCACCACTCACAGTGGGAACGGCCGCTATGATCAACAGCGAAGCCGTTCGGCCCATAAAACCCCCCATAAGTTTTGTTGCGGCCCACGCAAAGATTATGATGATTCTGTCGGCGGCTCCATCCCTCCCACACCGTCTGTCTCCTCCCTCGACGCTCCTCCCAGCACACTCGCATTTCCATTTTGAGATTGAATCCCCGCTCCTTTGTGAATAGAAGCGAATTACACTGAAAAGCACTGATTGATTCTTACCAAACACAATAGTTTGAGCGCTTAAGTCAGTGACACCAGGAGCCTATTGTGCTGCGAGACTTCACTGTGTCCGTTATGAGTGTGTGTGGATGAGCGAGATGGTCAGTTTCAGAGTTTCAGAGAGCTTCGGGTGGTCTTTATGATGTTTGTATCCCTAAAGCTCACTCACACTGCCGTTAAAGTGTTTTGCACTCGCAGTTTAGCTTCAATAAACGCTCTTCCGGACTGGGGAGGAAGTTTGAGTTGTGTTTGCGTGGTACAATGAACTCTTTCCTCTCAGCAGGATTGATTGGTCGTGGGACGAGGCCTTTAAGTGCTGTAACTGTGGATGTAATGCGCTCAGGATCTCTCATTACATGCATTAGAGCGCTATTAACTCGAGCCGGACCCATACACTCTGACACATTCATGGTATGTTGGGAGGGAAAAGTGTGTCCAGGTCTTTCCCAGAGGAACCGTTCGGCCTAATGTCTTCTGAACACACACACACACACACACACACACACACTGGCGGTCCTGTCATCACCTCACACCAGTGATATATGGATCATCTTCATGTTTGATTTCTCTCTCCACAGATCAGGGTTGTTGTTTAATTAGTGGTCCACCAATGTGGGTTTATACATCCATATAGCAGCATGACTGGGGTCCAATTCCCAAATAATGCTGGTCATATAGTGCGCCTGCTATTTATGATGTACATCTTATTGCATTTTATTTAAATCTGAAAAAGAGATATACGTGGAAATAAAACTTATGATTTTGAAAAATGTAAGGTAAAAAGTTACAACATAATGAATATTTCTCAATGTTTGTAGGTGACTAATCAAATTAAAAATGTGATAATTGTATTAATGCATATCTATATATAAATGAATAATATTATAAATCTATAGATATATGCATGCATTTAAAACAATTTTTTCCATAATATGCAATTATATAAGTTCAGTGTTGTGTTTCTCTCTCTCTCTCTCTCTCTCTCTCTCTCTCTCTCTCTCTCTCTCTCTCTCTCTCTCTCTCTCTCTCTCTCTCTCTCTCTCTCTCTGTGTGTGGTGTTAAATGTTAAGTTTTACGTTATAAGTTACGTTTTATGTTACATTGTTACATCACGTTATGTTACGTTATGTCATGTTACGTTGCTTTTTGTTGTGTTGTTTTATGGTACGTTACGTTTTTTGTGTTTTATGTTACGATAAGTTGCGTTTTGTTTTGTTACATTACGTTATGCTACGTTGTTGCGTTTTTTTGTTTTATTATGCTACGTTTTGTTCCGTTACGTTATGCTACGTTGTTGCGTTTTTTTGTGTTGTTTTATGTTACGTTAAGTTGCGTTTTGTTGTTTTCTTAAGTTACGTTAAGTTGCGTTTTGTTGTTTTGTTACGTTATGCTACCTTGTTGCGTTTTTTTGTGTTTTGTAAGGTTACGTTATGTTGCGTTTTGTTGTGGTGTTTTATGTTACATTATGTTGTGTTGTATTATGTCATTATGTTACGTTACGTTGTTTTGCTGCATTACATTATGTTGCTTTGTTGTTTTATGTTACGTTAAATGTTATGTTTTATGTTGTTTTATGCTGTTATGTTATATTACGCTTTACGTTACATTACATCTGCCATAAACAGCAGGAGCTTGGAGGATGTTAAAAACCGAGGCTAGTTTCCGTGATCCGTCCTCTGTCGGTCTTATAGGCACTTAATCATGAAATCATTCCCGTTTCTGCTGAAAGTCATCAGATGCCCACCTGCTCCTTGACATTTCAGTCTTTCCCGTCTAAATCCAGCCAGGATTCCGTGAAGATTCCTGACGAATCCGTGTTTCATCAAGCCCTGAAATCAAGCGCTGCATTTTGTTGCTCGTTTTTTAATGGCATGAATGACGGATTACAGCAAATGTCACGGAGAGACGTGATTGAACAGTTTGAAGAGCGTCACTTCAGTGTCTAATTACTTACACAGAACTAGTGTAATGCTGAGAGATTAACAGCCTCTGATAGATTCATGCGGGATCAGAACCGCTCGGAATATTCCTTGTTTCTGTTTATGATGAAAGGGAAGTTATAGTATGAAGTAATTATGATATTTTGCTGAAATCTGTTTTTGTTGCCTCATTATAAAGCAGACTCAAAGTTATATAATGACTTTTTTTTGTATAAATAGAAGAGAAAGTGTTAGTATTACTGGATCAAGTGCTGCCGAAAAAGATGCATCTTCAGCCATATATATATATAAACACACACATGTATATGTTTAAGAATTTTTTATATATAAAATATTTATATATAATATGAATTATGTATAAATATACAGTATATAAATGCAAATATTTCTTAAATGTGTACATGTATATGTGTGTATTTATATATACAAATAATTATACACAGTACACACACATATTTTATGTAAACACAAACTTTGTGTGTGTGTGTGTGTGTGTGTGTGTGTGTGTGTGTGTGTGTGTGTGTGTGTGTGTGTGTGTGTGTGTGTGTGTGTGCGCGCGTGTGTGCGTGCGTGTGTGTTCTAACAATATTTTTTTATTCCCAAAAGTAGTACTTGAGTATCTTTAAAAAAAAAATATTGTTCGTAATTCAAAATTTAAGCAGAATTCAGATTCTTAAAAATAATCTTCTTTAAAAATAAAGTTCAGATAACCTCCAACTTGTCTTCAATTCCCAAAGGTAAGATGGATAAGTTAAATGAATTTATTGGGTTGTTTCAGATTAATTATTCATCACCGAGCCTTTGGCAAGAACCATCATAAACACCAAAGCCTGTCATTTCATTTAGGAAAAATAAGATGTTCTTAAAGGGATAGTTCACCCAAAAATTTTAATTAGCCCTTGATTCACTCACCCTGAATTATCCTAGGTGTATATGACTTTCTTCTTTCAGACGAACTCAATACTCTCGGCGTAAGTCGGCTTGCGTAGGCCGTCTGCCGGAACTTCTGAATGCTAGTTATTTTAGTCGATAAAGTTTTAAATATGGATATTTTTCTTACACGAACACGTCGCTTCGCTTCAGAAGGCCTTTATTACCCCCCACGGCCGTGTCGAGGACTTTTATCATGGATGGATGCACTTTTATGGACTTCCAAAGACATACACCCATTCACTCCCATTATAAAGCTTGGAAGAGCCAGGGCATTTTTTAATATAGCTCAGATTGTGTTCATCTGACAGAAGAAATTCATATACACCTAGGATGATTCAGGGTGAGTAAATCAAGGGCTAATTTTCATTTTTGGGTGAACTATCCCTTTAAGAACATATCTGAGAATTTCCCAAGATTCGCTATAGTTTCTCACGAATTTGGCCCGTGATCTTTTCCTGTAAGTTCCGTCAGTCCTTTCTCTTCGTCTGATGTGTATTGCACATGTAACGCGCGTGAGTTATCTTCTCGCTTTAGTTCTTACCCAGCGCTGTTCCGTGGGTTCTTGGCTTCGTTCTGTTATCACCACAATAGGGAGGACACTGACAGGGAGCTCCGGTTATTACAACACTTGTTTTATTGAACAATCAGAGGCAACATCATGAATGGCCGCAGCAGATTAAAGGTGCGCTTCATCTCTCTCTCTCTGTACGTTACTATTACAACTCCTTCCTGTTTTCTCCCGGGATCTCCCTCGCGGGGCCCGTTCTCGCGATATTATCCCAAATCCTATTTAAAGTCATAGAACATTATAACCCTTAAATTTCACTTCCTACACACATCTCTCTGGCTCTCCTGCCACCTCAGCGTTTAGTTTCCTCGTCTCTAAACCCCTCGGTCCCCCGGGGGGCCTCACAGCTGGGGCTCTGATGTTTGAGCCGGGGGTCCCGTCCGGGCTTTTATGTGTTTCTCCGATGGAGCCCCGAGGACACGAGCGCCGCGCTCCTTAAACTCTAAAAGCCCTTTCCGGAAAACTGCGCGAGGAGATTGGGCTAATAGATGTGCATCTGCTCAAATCCCCGCCAAAGACGGCGAGCTCCATTGATTTCCGGATGATCTCGAGCCGAGATTGATTCGCTTTTCCTCTTCATAAAACTCTCCACACTCCAGCGTCTCCCGAACCCGGAGCTCCTCCGCACGTTATCGGCGCGGGGTGAAAGTTTGGAGGCGGGAACAGCTGGCGGAGACCATCTGATCTGTGTAGGTTCATTCAGGTCTGAAGCTGGTAATGTGTGCATCAATCTCCGAGCCTCACGCCTCCGCCGAGACCGACAACTCCTCACGCAACTCTCCGATCAATCACCTCCTCTTTCTTTCTTTCTTTCCGTCGCTCCGCTTCCACCTGTTCCTGCTCTCAGTCCGTCACTGCAGCGATGCCACACACCCAACTACGCGTTTCAGTGGCTCAGCACTTCTGGAAACATCTTTTCCACTCAAACTAGTTCTCCAGCGTGTAGAAGTGAAACTTTAGGACTGAAAGTGTCCATTTTGTCAAGTTTCCATAGAAACCGCATAAGCAGCTGTTAGTTTGAAAGTGTCACTTCCAAAATAAATGTATTTTTTGACCAATTTGCACGACCAGTGTCTTTGTCTTGTTCTAATCTCTACTAATAGTATGTAAGTTACTATCAGGCAACGAATGAGTGTTCGAGAAGTGCTTCATGGCCATTATACCATGGATAATTCACCACCTGACACCATTAAATGCCTGTCAACCAATCATAATCTAATATTAATAAAAGTGCATCGTCAAAAAAAAAAAGTTCAATTCACATATTTGTCATTCAATAGTTTCCCCTTTTCAATATTTTCTTATTTTTTAAAATAATAATTAAGTCATATTAAAACATAATTATGTAATGCAATTATTTTGTATGTTATGGTGGCTTATCACTATGCATTTTATTTTTTTATAATTTTATTTTTTATTTCTAAGTAATGTATAATATAGTTGCATTTAAAAATACAAATAAAAATGAATATTGTTTTGATGAATAATTAAACACACACACACACACACACACACACACACACATGAGTGTGTATTGTATTTTTAATGTGGCCATTTGTTAGCTTGTAGTCAACTCCTGGTGTGAATGTAGTTGAACTGATTTAAGTCATGAGGAGTTTGTAGCTCAAGTGCAGCAGTGATGACTGAGTGCAAGGGAAACACACACACACACACACACACACGCGCGCATGTCGCGCTCTAATGAAAGATTCATGGGTCAGTGGTCTTGTGAGAAAGGACGCGGATCAATCAATTGCTTTTCAGCAAGTCCTTTTCTCCCTCAGACAGTCACGCCGGCCGCCATTACAGCTGGACGTCCCAAACGTCTCCTGACACGCGTGTGTGTGTTTAGTGAACGTCTCTTGATGTGTGTGTTTAGTGAACTTCTCCTGACACGTGTGTTTAGTGAATGCCTCGCTCTTTCAGCTGAGTGTGTGAAATCTCCTCCTCTGTCAACTATAGGCACAGATCAATCCTGGTCCTTGTTTGTGCTGTAGCATCACTTTCACTATCGCTTGTGTGTGTGTGTGTGTGTCTGTGTGTGTGACGTCCTGCAGCATTTGAATGATTCTCGCTTGCTTATTTTGGCTAAATTATGTAAAACTGTATATTATACATTTGCTGTCATTCAATTGTATAATATACAGTTCCGAAAAAGATACTTAAGTTACACATAAAATCGTCTGAATACAAAAAATACAAACAAATTTTTTTTTTTAAGAAATATAAAACAGTTCCTTTTAAAGCAAAACATTTCTCTACCAGATAAGTATATGAATAGTCAAATCACCAGATAAGAGCTTTTATTTTGCTCAGTGTTATTCTAGTATCACACAGTTTGGAGCGAATTCATTGTAAGACGAAGAATAAAAACACTTAATTTTGGTATTAAATAATTTATTTGGAACTGGGTGTAGATTTCATTACAGAAAAGCTCACATACATGCAGAGAAAGCGTGCACTGATAAATCGATCTGAATGAAATTGAGGAAGACATGAAACACACACACACACACAGTGGCATCAATTATGTGTGTGGTCACCAGCCCTCCATTCAATTCAAGACATTTAATTGGACGAAGGCAATGAAGTGTGTCCTCTCTCTCTCTCTCTCTCTCTCTCTCTCTCTCTCTCTCTCTCTCTCTCTCTCTCTCTCTCTCTCTCTCTCTCTCTCTCTCTCTCTCTCTCTCTCTCTCTCTCTCTCTCTCTCTCTCTCTCTCTCTCTCTCTCTCTGGGTCAGTAATGAGGTGAGGTGTAGGAGGTTTTGTCAGTTTGCATCATATAGTTTTACTTCTTAACTTTGTCTCATTAGAGCTCATGAGTGCTGAATAGTGTGTGTGTGTGTGTGTGTGTGTGTGTGTGTGTGTGTGTGTGGTGAGACCTGAAGGCAGATGCAGTGGACACCTTTATTATGTAACATCAATCTAAAGTTTCAGCATTGAAAGATATTTCCTTGAGAACATCATATTTTTTCCCAAATGAGAGGCTTTGATGTTTTATGGTCATATGAGGTTATATATAGAGTTTATATTAAGAAGTAGACTCGTTTATTATTATTATTATTATTATCATATTATTAATAATAATATA
This sequence comes from Phoxinus phoxinus, assembly GCF_949152265.1. Classification (NCBI taxonomy): domain Eukaryota; kingdom Metazoa; phylum Chordata; class Actinopteri; order Cypriniformes; family Leuciscidae; genus Phoxinus; species Phoxinus phoxinus. The sequence goes on along the minus strand of NC_136876.1, from coordinate 13,037,891 downwards.
ATAAAACACTGGCTCAGGTCCATTAAATAATCTTAACACGTGATTTTTATTTTAATAATCTAAATTAACATTAACTGAGATTAATAAATGCTTTAAATTACGTTTATTAGTTCAAATGAACTGACATTTGATATAATTTAAAACATTTATTAATGTAACTAACTAGTGTTAACAAATGAAACCTTATTTTCAGGAAAGAAAAGCCTTAGGAAGAAAAGATCCTCAGAAAAACATGAAGTATTTGATGAAATACAAACACTGTGTTCTTAACTTTTTTTTTATTAGATTTTAGCAGAATTTGAATCTTCCAAATGTTCGGTGAATCCAGTTTCTGCTGTGAGACACTTTAAGCGAGGGTTTCTCCTCTCCTGTCTTGTGTTCGGATCAGGCGAGATCAAGCTCTCTTCTATCAGAGATAATTACTCTTAATAACCCTCCCATTAACAAGCCGAGGATCATGCATCATTAACGCTTTTATATCCTTCATATCTTCATCTCTCTGTGAGCGCCTGAGGGAAACATCATCCTCCGTCTGAACCAGAGGAAACGCACTTCTGAGGAGAGATTTACTGTAGACATGTACTATAAAGCTTTTTGTTTATTTCCTTGCAGAGTGTAATATAATATCACCCACCTCATTATATAAAGTTGGATATAGAAGTACATTCACATACAGTGATATATACTAGAGATGCACCCATACTAAATTTCTCCTCCGATACGCTGATGTGTGACCCTGGACCACAAAACCAGTCACATGGAGCAATTTTATGAAATTGAGATTTATACATCATATGAAAGCTGAATAAAGGATATTTCCATTGATGTATGGTTTGTTATGATAGGATAATATTTGACAGATACGACATTATAAAACAGACGATATTTGAAAATCTGGAATCTTGTTAATTTATGTTCGCGATTGTGCTGCATTCACTCACAAAAATACATGTTTTATATATTTACAGTAGGAAATTTACAAAATATCTTCATAGGACATGATCTTTACTTAATATCATAATGATTTTTGTCATTAAAAAATCTATCATTTTGACCCATACAATGGCTATTGTTGCTATTGCCACAAATATACCCGTGTGACATGTGACTGGTTTTGTGATCCAGCGTCACATATTCAGAATATCGGCCGATACCGATTTTAAGATTTTTCTTAAAAAAAAAGAAAAAAAAGAAAAAAGAATCTCTCCCAAATAATGCTGCAAACTGTACAGGGAACCCTCTCATATACACTATAATATTAGAGGTTAAAGTAACAACAGAGCTATTATATTCAACTGCTATTTATTTCCAGATATAATATTTACACTCAAATAAAAGCTGAAATGTTTGTATACAACTCAGTTGCACATAAGGTAGTTTTCATAAATACTTCTTCATGGCAAATTTATTAAAACAGGCATATATAATTAACCGTAAATAAGCTCGTCTCTAGTGTTTTTATAGCTACTGTATATAACGAACTGTGAACACTGGTTAACTTTCCTGAGGTAAATCAAATGCAACATTAAGTGATATTGTTCACAAGGTTTTTTATTGACGTCTTTACGCGGTTGAAACACAGATTGAGTGATTTCATGAGTCTTAATATGGATTTCGGCAATTTGTACTGTATCTTTCAACATACCTTCTGATATTCATGCATGTTTTTCTAGATATAATTTGTATTAAAGTGGAAGAAAAGACTTTCGCTGCTGCCGCTCGAACTGAAGCGCTACAGCGATCTGTCACGTCACATTCAACAGCGACAAAACGCAATTTATTGTTTGAATTTCGTGATAAAATGTACAGAATTTGAAAGCTGAGACTTTGTTTCTTGTCAGAAATAATAGAGCACAAAGCTTGAACTACTTGTGATTCGTAGGGTCAAATAAAGCCTGCATTAACGTCGCTATTTTTTAGCGCTATTTTTTAGCCGAATTTCACTTTGAAATAATATTTTGGTATGTTTTAGCTTACTTGAAGGGCATCCAAGATGTGTAGGAGTCTTTGTTTCCACAGTAGTTTCAATTTTGATATTTTTAGGTCAAACCGTTCTTGTCTGTCAGTCATATAATGCAGGTCTATGGTCACTGTCCCAAAGAGCATGCACAGAGAAGTCCAAATTAAACAATTCCCCATCGTAAGTACACATTGATGGCCTAAGACACGAAACGAGTGGTTTGTGTGAGAAAACGAACAGTATTTATATCGTTTTTACCTCTTGTACACAACCACGTCCAAGTGATCTGAGGGCGCGCGCGCTTCCTAATTCGTCCGATACATCTGTGCATCTCTAATATATACTATACACTCTTCATTTGGAAAATGTCAAAGTCTTATCACATGATGCTGTTCAGAGACACAGTTGAGGATCCAAATGCAGCTTTATTAGGGCAATCCAGAATCATAATCCATAAAACAAGCAATAGGTCAAAACACAAGGCAGATAATCCAAAAAGACAACATGGCAGAAAAACACTGGCAAATGTCAAAACACACGTGTAATCAGAGGGAGAGCGCTCAGAAATGCAGTGCGACACATACAAGACTTCGCAAAGATTGAGTGAAAACATAGGGCTTACATAGGCAGGATAATGAGACACTAACAAGATAATGAGACACAGGTGTAAGTAATCCATCATAATGAGTCCAGGCATTGGGTTATGGGAAATGCAGTCCATGAGTGCGGATGAGCGCCCTCTGGTGTGTATCATGGGTACCTCCGGCAGGTGGATGTGACATCTATAAAATGATCTTGGTGGTTTCCAGTTGTTCTGGTCTGCTTTATTTGATAATAACTGTCATTTTTAATTGAGTTGAAGTCTATATTTGGCGCGTGGGTTCAGTCCGGCAGGTCTGTCTCAGTCTGAGATCCTGAGCGTGGTGTGTATTAGTGTGTGTGAGCTTTGTGTGGTCCGGTGAGAGTCGCAGGAGGCCTCGCCGTGTGCCATAAGAGTTTAAAATGATCTTCTGTCTTTTTGCTTTATTAAGACACTTTCAGCTTCAGTCTCAGAGGACGAACGGATGCCTGTTGTAGACGATTACTGCGACACACACACACGCACACACACTCACACAACACAAAGCTTTTTCTCTTTTTTACTCGTGTGATACACAGCTGTTTAAGAGAATTATATTTAACACATTGATTTTACATCCTTTGAAGAACATGCGAGATGTTTGCATGTGCAACACAGTGTTGCTATTGTTAACTAGAACTGAAGCTATTCGAAATATAATGTTTAGTTCTGTTGACTTTCCATACATTCTATCCTACACTTCTTTTTTAGACAATAATGAGAGTAATTGGACGACAAATGGTGAAAAGTCTCATGCTTTTTAGATGTTTCTCCTGAGAAAATGACTCGCGTGTGAGTCGCGAGATCTCAATGATATCTCAAACTGAGCTCAGATTTGCCAAGATACTATGAGTAAAAGTCCGAGATCTCAATATGAACACAAACTGTCCTCTGTTAAATTATCTGAGCTGCTCTCCACATTGATTTTTCTTTCTTTTTTTTAAAGCTCTAGTGGATTTCCAAACATCTGAGACCAGGCGGATTCTCACAATCAACACAAACGAGAACTTAATACACTGCCTTATCTCAGCAGAATATTGGCATTCGTTGTGTGTACACTTAAAAAAAAAAAAAAGGTTCTTTATGGAATCTTTGGTTCCATGAAAGAACATTCTATTCTTTATACTGGAAAAAGGTTCCTATTAAAATGTTTGTCACACTGAGAAAAACATTAGTTCACTTCAGAATGAAAATTTCCTGATAATTTACTCACCCCAACGTCATCCAAGATGTTCTTTCTTTCTTCTGTCGAAAAGAAATGAAGGTTTTTGAGGAAAACATTCCAGAATTGTTCTCCATATAGTGGACTTCAATGGGGTCCAACAGATTGAAGGTCCAAATTGCAGTTTCAAAGTCTCTACACGATCCCAGCCGAGGAATAAGAGTCTTATCTAGACACACCATCGGCCATTTTCTAAAAAAAATCTAACTTTTGAACTTTTTAGACCCCTATTCCTCAGCTGGGATCGTGGGAGCCTTTGAAACTGCAATTTGGACCTTCAACATGTTGGACCCCATTGAAGTCCACTATATGGAGAAACATCCTGGAATGTTTTATTTCTTTTCAACTGAAGAAAGAAAGACTTTAATACTTTGGAAGACGTGGGGGTGAGAAAACTATCAGGAACTTTTAATTCAGAAGTGAACTAATCCTCTCAAGAACCGTTGACTGAAATGTTCTTTGGGAAACCAAACATGTTTCTTCCATGACATCTCTGTGAAAACCTCCTTTTGGAAGCTTTATTTTTTAGAGTGTGTTGGTCAGTATCCGAGGTCAAGCAGCGCAGGGAGGTTACGAAACGTCGGGGTCGTGGCTCTGTCTGAAGGGAAAACCGTCGAGGCTGAGGACAGACGCGCTGTTTGTTTTGCCAAATTTATTCCCTCAACAAATGAGGTGTAAAAACGACACAGCGGAGCTTTCAAGCGCACCGAATGAAGACTAATAACCGGCGCCCGATGGACAGACCTGCTGTAAATTGGCCCGCCGCCCCTCTGTCGCTCTTTCTTCCCGTTGTTGTGCTGTAATTGGAGGGAATGAGGGGGAATCCTTGCACATCAGGAGGATCGGCGCGCACTGCGAGTGTGCCGGCGCGGGTTATTTTAGTGGACTCTCGGGCGCTAATGATCAGGTTCAGGGCTGTGGTTCCTGCTTCCTGACCGCGTACAGTTTGTTATTTCGTTTTACATGATCGTTTTCCACTCTCTCTGACCTGATGTAGTTACTGTACCTTACACTTTATGGAACTTTTTATGCATTTAGTTTTTTTTTGAGAGAGAAATTATTTCATTCAGTTGATCAAATTGATCAAAAGTGACAGTAAAGATCAATCCTGTTCTTTTGAACTCTATTCATCGAAAAATACCACAACAATATGATTCAGCACAACTGTTTTCAACATTTATAATAATCAGAAATGTTTCTTGAGCATCAAATCCTCATATTAGAATGATTTCTGAACGATCATGTGACACTGAAAGATACTGTACTTCTTTTGTACAGTAGTCAACATTTGAAGTGGATCAAAACCTTTCATCAAAGTTATACATGAATTTTGAACAATCCCCGTTCTTGTCTTCGGACAACTTTGATACATTTTTTTGATCCACTTCAAATGTCGACTACTGTAGTTTACACCAGGAAGAGTTGAGCTACTGAATGCTGATATTATGTAAATGTGGGCGGTCATATCTTAATTCGCTCATGATGTGCTATATTAACCGTACAGAAGAACGCACATTTTTCAGGTCGTGAATAAATGACAATACCCAGAAAATCTCAGTCTGTCTGCTTTGAGAGGTGTTCGAGACCTCGGCTCTCCCTGATGGCTCTCTCCTGTCTCTCTGAAGGTGTGTGTGAGCAGTAAGCGTGTGTGTGTGTGTGTGTGTGTGGGATGCGAGGGCATCGGCACTGGACTCTGAGGGGTTGAAGGTCTCTCCAGGACGCTGGCGTCTCCTCTGATTTACGAGCCTCTTTTTTCTGGTCTGGTTCATCTGCCCCCACAAGTGTTTGTCACACACTTCAGAGCAGCAGTGGAGATCAGACGGCAGCAAGCGTGGCTTTGTGTTTCGCTAATAAGCTCCTTCTTCTCCCCGTGTGACTCGGAGCGTTGCCCTTTTTAAAGAGAGAGAGAGAGAGAGAGAGTGTGTGTGTGTGTGTTCACTGCTGCGTTGCTTTGAAACTCAATGCTTTGTACTGTGTTTTGCGTTGCGTCATGAAAGTGTGTTTTCAGAGGTGTTAAGGGCACTAGATTGTATTTGCAGGTCGGTAAGTTGAGTTTGAGTGCTTTTGGGACTGGAATACTTGCATACTACAGAGTGTTTTATAATATTTATTATCTTTACTTTGATATTTTTGTGCCCTGGAGATGTTTTGACATGCCCTGACATTTGTGCTTATTTCTGTAACTTATAACGTTATCATCTGATTACGCTGTATTCAGGGCAAACTTTGCTACAATAATAGGTGAGCAGCATGTATGTAAAAGTTTGTAGTTTTGAGAAAATTACTTTTATGCGTGTTTTGTGAGAGAGAAAAAAGATTTTTAAGTCACTGAAATGTGGCCATAAACCGCATGCTAAATATTTGTTCACAATATTTTTGAGAACTGGATCTTGTAGACTTTGCTTCGAAACAATGTGAAAGTCATCCTGCCCAATCATTCACATAAAACAATATATTGATTGGCCAATCGGAGCAGAGTAGACCAATCACAAAAGACTAAGCCATCTGACCAATCAGAGCAGAGTAGACCAATCAATCACAACACATTGGCCATCTGACCAATCAGAGCAGAGTAGACCAATCACAACAGACTGGGTCATCTGACCAATCAGAGCAGAGTAGACCAATCACAGCAGACTGGGTCATCTGGCCAATCAGAGCAGAGTAAACCAATCACAGCAGACTGGGTCATCTGACCAATCAGAGCAGAGTAGACCAATCACAGCAGACTGAGTCATCTGGCCAATCAGAGCAGAGTAGACCAATCACAACAGACTGGGTCATCTGACCAATCAGAGCAGAGTAAACCAATCACAGCAGACTAAGCCATCTGACCAATCAGAGCAGACCAATCACAACAGACTAAGCCATCTGACCAATCAGAGCAGACCAATCACAGCAGACTGGGTCATCTGACCAATCAGAGCAGACCAATCACAGCAGACTGGGTCATCTGACCAATCAGAGCAGAGTAGACCAATCACAACAGACTGGGCCATCTGACCAATCAGAGCAGAGTAAGCTCTCAGAAAGGAGGGGTTTAGAGAGACAAAATCCTGTATCAATCTGTTTCCAACACTGAGAACGAGGTAATGCTGCAATGCATATTCTGAGGAAAATAAAGTGTTTTTTGACTTGATGCATATTAACCTATTGTAGGAGACCTCCAGATCAAAACTCTGAGCCTTTAAAATATCATAATAGGGATACTTTAAAATGCAATTAGATAAAACAATGAGTTGATAAACCTGTGATATCACTTCTGAATTATTACACTGGAAATGAAGGCTCATGTCAAGCAAAGTGCATTATGGTAAAGAGTGGCGCTGGTTCTACACTGCACACTTTATCAAATGTAGTTTTTGCATAATGTGCGCGCATTAATAAAGCATCACGTTATTCATCTCTGCTGTGGGTTTGATCTTAATGATGTCTGCGGTTCCCAATGCATGTTAGAGAGCCGCTCTGAACTGATCTGGGATCAGAATGACGCAGCAGCAGAAACACACACTCAGCAAAGAGACAGAAAAAGCCTTATTTTATGGCTTCTGTAGGAATATTTAATGTGAGAGAGTGAATCTGAGTAATGAGGGGCAGCTGAGGAGAGAGACCACGAGAGGAGATCACACTTTTTCAGTGTTTTATGTCATCAGTTTTAACATATTGATTATTCTGCATATTTGTTGCCACTTTCATACATCAGCGTTTTGCACTATTTCCATTATATGCAGTTATGTTGTACATCAAATTTTTGATAACACATAAAACAGTGACATTTGTTTGCCGCCACATTAAAAGCATGGGTACTTGTGTCACTTTGGGTGTGATTTTGCTGTAGTTTCTGACCCTGCCGGTAGTTCCACAGAACAAACAGGAATAAAGAGGAGATGAAACCGACAGAAAGCACGTCACACTCGTCCTGTGCCCACCAGCTTTAATTGGGACCTGCGGTTTGTCCAGGAACTCTGTGTAGATTAAATTCCCGCACATTTACAGCGGCTGACGGACGGTTCTCGACTCATTAAGACTCCAGGAAAAGATCATCAGCGGAGACGAACACGAAATAACCATGACCAGAACTAGCAAACGGGGAAAATCCAGAGCATTTATCTTCCTCCGGCATTCAGAGATTCCTTCCACTTTATCTGTTTAATACTGGTTCTTATTTATTTATTTTTACCCATAAGTCTTATTTCCGGTGAAATATTGCCATGGACCACAGTGATCTATATCTTGCAATTATGTGTATATATATATATATATATATATATATATATATATATTAGGGCTGTAAACGATTAATCGCATCCAAAAAAAAATTTGTGTTTACATAATAAATGTGTGTGTACTGTATAAATATTTTATATATATAAATACACACACATGCTTGTATATATATATATATATATATATAAATAAGAAGTATTTGCATGTATATACAGTAGATTTATATTATATATAAATTATAAATATTTTATATATAAATAACACATTTTTCTTAAATGTATACATGAACGTGTGTGTATTTATATATACAAAATAATTATACACAGTACACACACATTTATTATGTAAACACAAACTTTTATTTTGGCGATTAATCGCGATTAATCGTTTACAGCCCTAATATATATATATTAAATGGAACTGTTTATTGGACCATTAGACAAAATCTTTTAAAAATTGCATGTTTTTTTGTTGAGTATCATGCTATACATCAGGCTTTTATGGCTCATATAGTGAGAATATTGAAGAAAAAAGCATCTTAATATTATTCATAGGCCCAAACTGTGCAAAAATATTGACAATGTTGATATTTATATGGCCGTTCAGATAGCTTTAATAATGTAAATCAATGGGATAGTTTTTACAGTATAGCAGACTACTTCCATAAAATGCTTATACATATCAGTCTTCAATAATATGTCTTTGTGAGATGATATTTGCATGGTTAGTTTTATGATGTCAAAGTTCTGTGGTTTTAAAACATATAATGCAATGCATGCAATACAATGATGATTGACAGATGAACTAATAAACCGTCCTCAAAAGCCTGACGATCATATTTGATACTCGCATTTGAGCATGACTTTTTTTTTGTGCATAAAAATTAAGTAAAACTAAGTTGCTCCAGTCCAGTAAGTGTTCATCTTAAAATCTTGAGGTTATTCTTATGGTAACTTTATAGAAATCAGTTCAGATTTCACCATTAAAAGACTGAGGGTGAACTTTTTTTATAAAATCCCTTTTACTTACTAAAAACATATCAATCAGAAGACAGAGGCATATAGTAGTTTGTGTACAACAGGTTTTTCAGCAAAGTTGAACATTTCAAGGCCTTTGAAATGTGCGTATCAAATATGACCCAGCGGGCTTCATAGGGAAGCTTGTAGCTTGACAAACAACTCGGTTTCAACACCGCTGAGCAGAAAGTGTTCGTGTGAAGACGTGTTAAAGCGTCGACCGCTGTTAACATTAGTAACCTGTCAGGAAAATCAAAGCTCTCCGTCAAAACATCGTAAGGAGACTGATTTCCTTTTTTCTGCGCTGTGGAAAAATCCCAGTGGCCTCTGGTCCTCCGAGCGGCTTCTACAACAACACAAAGTCTGTTCATTAGTAATGATCAAGCGTGTCTGTAATCATCCGTGAGATGTGATCGTTGTTTTCCTGGCCTATTTAAAGTGCGGGGCGGCCCGTTTTTCCCTGATCGGCCCATCAGAGGCGCGCTTGGAAAGATAACAACATTGGGTTTGAACATACGGCTCTATACGCGAAGGCCACGGGGGTTTAATGTATGCTTTCGTGTGCATTGATGTTTGCAGGGTAACCAGGAGGCCAGCAATCCGGCGGACATGGCCCAGACGTACACCCCTCAGTACGGGCATCCCCCGCAGACCGAGTTCAGCGCCACACACACTCTTCCCACGCAAGACTACGCGGGACAGAACCGCGTCCCGGATCACGGCTTGACGCTCTACACGCCGGCACAGACTCACAGCGATCTGGCCAACGCCGACAGCAACACGCCAGCCATCAGCAGCGGGAACAACACAGCACCGGTGCGTCACACACACACACACACACGCACGCTCACACACACACACGCACACACACGCTTTCTGTGGAAGCTTGTTGAGAAGAAAAGTCCAGACAAGAAGACATTTAAGACTCTTTCTCTCAATTCTGAAAATAGAGTCAGAATTACAAGAAATAAACATAGAATTGCAAGATAAAAATTCACGATTCTGAGAACTTTTCTGACAATTCTGAGTTTATATCTCAAACTAAACTGAGAGAGAATTGTGAGATGTGTGTTCTCAGTGTGTGTGTGCAAAATTTCTGCATGTTAAAAAATAAATACAACCTCACATTGTGTCAATCACGTTTGCACACTGCCTCCGAAACTTTCTGAAATGTGTATTTTGGACTTTTTTTCACGACAAGTCTGAAAGAAGACATGTTATTGAAGACAAATATCCCAAAATCTCAAAATTGACCAGTGAAAAAAACTGTTTTGGCCTGCTGTGTCTTGCCTTGTGAATAATATCAAGTAACTATGTACTTACTATAGAGTTTGGATTAGGGTTTGGTTTGCTTTGGTTTAGGTTTTGTTGCATGCAAGTATGCCTATTACTATAGTAACTGCATGTGTTACCAACACATACTTACCCCAAACTTTTGAACAGGAGGTACAGTATCAAAAATTGTCTCTATACGACAGGAGGATGAAACCAGACAAAAAAAAGGGAAAGTCGTTCTGGAGGCGTAGCAAGCTATTATATTTTAATGAAGGAAATGCAAATGCTTCCAACAAAACATAAGAGGCCTATGAGAGTCAGTAAGTAAAATAAACACACAGAAAAGCGTCCTATCATGCTGTTCATTTAAAGGAAGCTCCTTTAGGAATATTACGCACTGATGAATTGTTCAATCAACAAGACCAGGAATGTGCATAAAGACTATAAAATCTGGTTTTATTGCCGGCAAACTATCAGCGGATCTCATTGAGTTCACACTAGAAACGTCTCTTGACTTCATTAGATGGACTTGCGCGTCCCGGAGTGGACGAGGTTCGTCTCTCATAAGTCATTTCTGAAATGTCCTCTGATTGTGAAGCCGCGGAGGAGCCTGTGCGTGAAGCCGCGGTGTGAGACGCCGTGTTTTGGGAGTACATGCTCCTCTGTCCAAAATAATGAGCAGTGAGAGACCGCTTGACACCAGTGTAATGATGTGTCACACTCTGCGCGGTTATAATGACATAATCACCGTCATGTTCGGCTCGCGCACTATCACTATCTCTCGCTCGCAGACAGAGTGACACCGAAGGAGAGCCGTGTCGGTTTGCATCATTCCTGCTCCATGCAGTCGGGACATTAATTGATGCGACTGTGTCTAAATACCGACGCGTTTTATTCAGCGCGCCGGGTCCTTATGCTGGTCTTGCGTTTGCGTTCGGGTTTGAATGAGAAGAAAAGCTCGTGTTGACGATGACGCGTGTTTGGTGGATTATTGTCAGTGATTTCTTCTCCTCCTGGCCTGTTTTCTTTATGTCTTCAGAGGAGCGTGAACATGGTGTAGCATGAATAATTTAGCGTAGCAGAAAGGTGGACACGCTCGCTGGTTAATCTCGCTCGGCCGGCTGTGTTTCTCACTGATCTGCAGATCGCTCTTTCTCTGAGGCGCTCGGCCCTGTCCTTAAACCTTATAATCCATTATTATTGTTCGGATGAAGAGTGTGTCTTATTAAAAGCGCTTCATTGGGCATAATGATGACCAATTCTAAAGATAAACGGAATTAATTCATTAATTCATTGTTTTGTATTTGTTATAAAAAAATAAAAAAATAAGTGAAGTTATTGAAAAAAATACTTTTTGCCATTTTTATTCAGTGCATTTTTCTCATGTTAAGCATTCATGTTACAACATTTACTGAGCTTTATGCTTACAGCAAGAAAAATACATCAATAGAAAGTAAGAAAAATAATGAATTAACGGACGAACGAACGAACGAGCGAACAAGCAAATGAGCGAAAGGAACAACGAAGGAAAGAGAAAGAAAGTAAAAACGAAGGAATGAAAGGAAGAAAGAAAGGATGAGTGAACCAAATAAAGAAATTATTAAAAGGAAGAAACATTGAACGAAAGAAAAAAATTATGAAAGAAACACTGTTTTTTCACTGTAATTGATATTACAATACATTTTAAGTTAAAGTAACTTGAATTTCTTAAGTTAAGATTACTTAAGTATTTTAGGGCAACCAGTTTGCTCACATTTTTTAAGTAGATTCAACTTGTCCGGGCTAACAGTGAAGAAAGAAAGAAAGAAAGAAAGAAAGAAAGAAAGAAAGAAAGAAAGAAAGAAAGAAAGAAAGAAAGAAAGAAAGAAAGAAAGAAAGAACAAAATATAGAAAGAAAAAATGACAAAATAAATAGAGTGAGTCAGTGAGTCAGTGAGTCAGTGAGTGAGTGAGTGAGTGAGTGAGTGAGTGAGTGAGTGAGTGAGTGAGCGAAAGAACGTGTGTAAGTGGGTGAGCGAGTGACTGAGTGAGTGCGAGTGACTGAGTGAGTGAGCGAACGAACGAACGAACAAACGTGTGTGTGTGTGTGTGAGTGAGTGAGTGAGTGAGTGTGTGTGTGAGTGAGTGAGTGAACGTGTTAGTGAGGGAGTGAGTGTTTGTGAGGGAGTGAGTGAGTGAGCGAACGTGTGTGAGTGAGTGAGTGAGTGAGTGAGTGAACGTGTTAGTGAGTGAGTGTGTGAGTGAGTGAGTGAGCGAGTGAGCGAACGCGTGTGTGAGCGAGTGAGTGATTGAGCGAAAGAACGTGTGTGTAAGTGACTGAGTTAGTGAGTGAGTGCGAGTGACGTGAGTGAGTGAGTGAGTGAGTGAACGAGTGAGCGAGCGAGCGAACGTGTGTGTTAGTGAGTGAGTGAGTGAGTGAGTGAGTGAGCATGTGTGTGAGTGATTGAGTGAATGAGTGAGCTAGTGTGTGTATTAGTGAGTGAGTGAGTGAGTGAGTGAACGCGCGAGTGAGTGAGTGAGTGAGTGAGTGAGCGAGCGAGAGAACGTGTGTGTTAGTGAGTGAGTGAGTGACTGAGTGACTGAGTGAGTGAGTGAGTGAGTGAGCGAGCGAGAGAACGTGTGTGTTAGTGAGTGAGTGAGTGACTGAGTGACTGAGTGAGTGAGTGAGTGAGAGAGAAAGATCATTGCCTGACATTAACCTCTCGGGGTCCCCCGCTCATTACCCAGGGTGCCGTGCGGGTCGGGGTTGGTGGCCCCGTCTTCACCTGGAGCCCGAGAGCGATTGAATCAGACAGCTGTCAGTGTCAGTGCGCAGGCGAGAGCCATAAAAGAGCACAAACGAGCGTCGTTACTGCGGGGACAGTGATTATCATAATGGCAACAATAAAGCCCATGGTCGTTATGGCGGTGATGATGATGATGATGCTGGGGTGATTAATGCCGGGAGATAAATGAGAACGATGTATCACACTCCTCCCCGCAGCGGAACCGCACATCGAGTGTGTGTGTGTAATGAATTACGTTCTGCATGTGTCTGCATGCACATACATGTGATCATAAATCACGCGCTGCATGATTTCACACTCACGCCAGGCTGTGTTTTGCATGTACAAGAGAAAAAATCTTGAAGGTGAATGTCACGAAACTTGTTAAGAACGTGTTCGGGTCATAATCAAGAGGAAAAATGCGAAATTATGTTTTGCTTAAAGAAAAAAAGAATCGTTTTAGATCCAGTTTCTTTTGATTGGGACATTATTTACATGATCATTAAGCACATGCCCCCCAATTATCATTTCCATAATGCAAAAGAAAAGAATAAATATTATGCAAATTAGATATAAGCTTTAATTTGAGCTTTAATGTAATGATATTATTTGTTATATGACATTAAGTCATTCTTAAAAATCATATATAACAGTAATTTTTATGGCATTACTGTAAAAAATTGCTCTATTACAGCTATGGAAATATAATGAGAATTATCACTGAGAACTATAAACAAACATATGCATTACAGTAATGAGAATTTGCAGTGAAATATCTAGTTCGGTCCTGAAACTCTAGAGGGCGCAGGCTGATTGGTCCTTTTCTTGCAATCGGCAACCTCATGGCACAAGCTGATTGGCCTGTGCTTATTCTGCAGCCAATGAGATTGCTTGCTCAACATTTAAATAGTCTGGTTCAGTGTTTGCTGTAAGCTAGTTCCTCTGAACCCCTTCACCTCCCCAGCTCCACCTGCCTAAATCTTTTTTTTTCTCAATGCAATGGTCCTAAAATAAGGTTTAATGTTCTTTTATTTATTTTTTCTTGTAATGTTTGGGTAAAACATGACCCAAACATGTATCAGGTTCTTCTACAATATTCTGCAAAACCAGAACCAGTGATATTTGAAATCAGAGCTGGCGATTTGTTACGTTTTAGTTTTGAATTAGTTTATATCTTTATATTTTCATTTTAGTTCAAGTTTTTATTTTTATTTTTGTATTATTATTATTGTTTTATTTCAGTTTTATTTTATTTTAGTACATCAAGTTTAGTGAGGAATGAGGAATGACGCTGAAACAAAATGTCAATTTTTTTACTTTATTTCAGTTAATGTTTATTTTATTTCAAGAAACAAATTTTTTTTAAAAATGTTTTTAGTTTTAATAAACGACATTAATGCTGCAAGTGACATTTGAGACCTCCAGCAGAATCATTTTTCAGTGAATAATGACTTATATTTGGCTCTTCCTCTCGTAAAGCAACACACACTCCTACAAAAGACGGTTCCAGAAGGGGGTTTTCACAGTGATGTCATAGAAGAACCATTTTTGGAATCTTTCCATAATCCGTTCTTATAAAAGAACCATTTTTCTATTTTCAGTAAAGAGTTCTAAAAATAGCCTAACAATTTTTTTCTTAGTCTGACTACCATTTAAAAAGAAGAAGGTTTTCCACTTTAAAGAACGTTTTTTGGAATGGAAAGACTTCTTCATGGAAAAATCAATGGCAATAAAGAACCTTTATTTTTAAGAGTGTAAGCAATTGCACTTGCAATATATCTAGCGTTGTATCATACAGGATAATTTTATGTTTTTGTCAGATTCACCAATTGACTTTTCAGAGTGTGTGTGTGTGTGTGTGTGTGTGTGTGTGTGTGTGTGTGTGTGTGTGTGTGTGTGTGTGTGTGTGTGTGTGTGTGTGTGTGTGTGTGTGTGTGTGTGTGTGTGTCTCCGTCATGAGCTGATGCAATAATTTTGGTGCTCTGTGTTGATGTTTTGATGAAGCCCATGGTGCTCTGGGGAGATTTGTTGATGTTGTTTCTGTTGGTGTGTGTGTGTGTGTGTGTGTGTGTGTGTGTGTGTGTGTGTGTGTGTGTGTGTGTGTGTGTGTGTGTGTGTGTGTGTGTGTGTGTGTTTGTTTGAATGAATCTGAACATTTTTTACCTCAATGATGACATTCTGATGACATGCTGCTGTAAGGGAGCACGTAAAAATGAGTGTGTGTGTGTGTCGTTCTGCTCGACTGAGCTAGCGGAGAGAGAAAACATCTGTCACACGCGTCTGAAGTTTCATTTGTGGCGGATCATCAACATAATGATGGAAACAACAAGCCAATGGCCTGAGTGTGAGTGTGTGTACCAGATCTTTGTCAGTACATATTGTGTGTTTGGGCTCCTCAGACAGTAACAGGTGGAGATTAATAATCGTATCGTAGATGCATGACCTCAGGTAGGCCACCATAACTCAACGTCTGTTTATCCGCGTGCGCGCTTGAGTGAAAAATGATAGCCGCGGATAAGTAGGCTAACTTACAATCCTTATTTGTTTGTTTGTTTCTTCACTGTGAGTCTAACCTGTGGCTATGTGCACTAATGAACGGACGGCTCTGTTGTCTCTGTTTTCCTCGGACAGACGGAAGACGTGACGCAAACAGAAGTTTCCCAGCAGGTGCAACATTCAGACTCCACGGAAAAACAGCAGCCCAAGCGGTTACACGTCTCCAACATCCCCTTCCGCTTCCGGGACCCAGATTTACGGCAAATGTTTGGGGTGAGTCCATGCACTGATGCACACGTTTCTGCCCTTCTCCTGGTTTCATCTGCTGGAGATTCACACTGTGTCTGTGAGAGAAGTGCACTGAATCATTAGCATTGCGGCCCGTTCACACCAAGTGATTGTCTATGTAACAATAACTATAAAGACATTATTTTAAAAATAATTCTTAATGTAAAAGAATCGTAGAGTTCACACACCCCTGCAAACTATAACAACACAGAGGAATGATATTGTTAGAATCACTCTCATAGTGATTTTATTGTCCAGCTGATGAACGATAAAAACGTTGCCAGACAATCGGAGATCACATGACTTTAAATAGTTCAAGCATTTAAAGGGACAGTGCGTGCTTATAGTGCGTTATTGTGATATTCTGCGTCGATGTGGACGCTTGTATAGTTATCTTTATTGTTATCGGTTCTGTAGTCTAAGGCTACGTTTACACGTGGACGGCTATTTTCATAAACGGACATTTCACGCCTCTCCGTTTTCAAAAATAACATTGTGCACTCCTGTCAGGTTTCATAAAAGTGTTCGTTTACACGAAGTCACGAACCCGTGTATAGAGCATGCCAAACCTGTAGGTGGCAGTGTAACGAGAAGCTCAAGCCAATGTTGGCCAATCAGAATCCCGAAAATGGTCACATACTGTGATGTCGCTGCCTAAAACTCAGTTTTTCTCAGTTTACATGCAAATGTGCAAACGAAGTTTTCCAAAATCTCCACTCTGGCTGGAGTTTTAGAAAGAATCGTTTTCAGAGGCGAATTCTCCGTTTGCGTGTAAACAAAGGGAACAAACGAAGGGAAATGTCTCAGTTTTTCAAAATAACCATGTATGTGTAAACGGGGCCTAAATGGGGTGGTCACGTAGGGTATGTTTTCACGACAACGATATGCTCAAAACTGAGAAGTTTTTCCTTCGAGTTTTTCCGCGCACAGACGACACCATTGTCAAAACGATTCGCATTCACACGTATCCACAAAAAACGGCTAAAAATGCTGTATTCCGCTGCCAGACCATTAGTTGGCGAAGAAACACTATAGATTGAACACCTAATGCGCATGTGCATGACGTCATCGTCTTCAGATATTTATTTATTTTTTACACTGAGACGGTTTAAAAAAATGTGTGCTTTGAAACCGTTTTCAAAAGTTTGCAGTTGTCTTGTAAACGAACGGCCAAAACGCATAAAATGCTACGGTGTAGCTTGTCGGGCATAGCAACAGTAACTAAGCGGGGCGGGTCTTTGCAAAACGGTCAATTGGACGTGAGATAGCGTTGACTTTTCAGAAAAATAAACGTAGAATCTTAAGCCGTTTTGCTCCTCAAGTGCATGTATCTTGATTTAAGAACGTGTATATGTTTGTAAAGGAAAATAAACGTTGAAAGAAACATTCCCACTCTCTGAATATCCGAATTACATCTACCCGTCTGACCTGCGGGGCGAATCAGATGATTACAGGCTTACTAAATGCACAGACACTGTGTGCGCCGATTCCTTCTCATTTGCTGAAAATCATCTCAATCATCCTAATGACCCGTCAGCGGCAGGCTGGCCAGAAAAGCTGCTTTAAACAGCGCTCATTTGTTTGGGCCGGTGTCGGCCAGTGGCTCTGTGGAAAAGATGATGTTAATTACAGCACAGACCGCCGTGTAGCCGGATAAATGACATACAACATGGTCTGTTTCCCCCATCATGCTCTGTGATAGCTGGATTATTGTTCTCAGAGGCTGCCAGGTTTGTGTGCGCCAAATCCGCTCAGTAATTAGCTTGCGGTCGCCGTGTGTAGGTGATCCGGAGTCTCCGTATGGATGCCACAGACAATATGGACGACTAGGGACGTTTGTTTAATCACTATTAACCAAGCTGGCATCAGGAAACTCTCTGAACTTGTCATTTGTCCTGCGAAATGAGTTTTTGGAAGACTTTTCACGCTGACTGTGAAAACTGAGGTAAACGATGATGATGAAACGATGATGGTTGGTCATGTGACGCATATTGTACCCAATAGATATGCATGTTTAAACCGGTATTGTCGTGCCTGATGTGCTATTCACTTTCATAATGTTGCTAACGATACACTGCTAAAAAAGAAAAAGGTTTTTTTATCAAGTTTTTTTTTATTTTTAAGATTTTTTTTATTTGTAATGACAACATTTACTTGGGAAGGCAAATTGCTTAAGATATTAAGTCTTGTTTTTGCAAAATTTTTGTCCGAATGAAAGTGAGTTTATGCTAAAAAAAAAGAAAGAAAAAAATCTGTCAACGGGTTGTGAAAAATAATTTTGTTTTCTCTTTTTATACATTTATTTTTCTGACCCCGTCGGCAAACTCACTTCCTTCTGATACACTTTTCAGAAAAATAAACGTCAACAATCATCAAAATTAAGTGACTTTATGCCTAAAACAAGAAAAAATATCTACTAGAAAATTAATCTTGTTTTCCTTTTGAATTAAGTTTATTTTCTGACCCCACTGAGATATATTTCCCCTTGTTTTAAGCATAAACTCACTCACCTTATTTATAATCAGCATATTTGTAATAAATCCATCATATTTAGAAAATATGATATTAATCATATAATATAATCAAATATATTTATTGTTACTACTGTAAAGCCATAATAAATTACAATGGGATATCCTTCAAAGGTTTCAGGATCTTAACTGTTTTTTTTATTTTTTATTCGGCAACTTTTTTCTTTTTTTTTATAAAAATAAACAGATAGTATTAACTTAAATATTGTGCGAGACATATTACTTTAGCAAAAGTAATCCCCACCTCATACATTTATAAGATTTTTGAACAAAACAGACCACTTTTATAATTTATTTTCATCATTAATGTTGATCCATCAATGTTCGATAAAAACATATATATTTTTCTGCAACCATACACTATGGGAGAAATGAAAAGCACATTTTCTTCAAGGTTCTTACAAGTTGAGACATAATAAGCTCCATCTGCCCGCCGCTGACTATGAAGTGAGCCTCGCTAATGACTCGCCGCCACGCTAACAAAGCTTGCGGCGTTGATTAGCCTCGTGGCTAATGGAGATTTAGCCTGTGGTGAGCGGGGCCGGAGCTTTCCTTTGCCAAGAGAAAGCAGTGCAGCTAATTAGCTGCTTGGCTAACGGAGAGTCGAAGCTAAATGAGTGGGGCGTCAGGTTAGCGTCGCAGGCTAAAGCGCTGGAGTCTGGGAGTCGCTAATGAGTGCAGAAGTACGGGGCTCATTATCCGGAGCCGAGTGGTTTATTACTGAGGATGTCCATATGGAAATGTGAGGCAGGAGAGAGCGTTCCTGGAAGTAAAACCCCCGGCTTTGTGTTGGCTTACGGGCTGTTTCTTCTTCCCCTCTGCCTGTGGGCCTCAAGGGCTCCTGGGAATCTCTCTCGCGGGGGGCCTTTACCTTCATCTCCAGCTTTTCCCGCTGCGCAGACGCCACGTTAGCATTCCACCTGCGGCTCTGCTCTTTTAAGAGACGGAATTAAAGATCTGCTTAAATCTGAGCAGCGAACAAGTCTTCATCGGCATGGAGTCCACTCGCATTACAGAAAACCCCACCAATCAGAGCACTTCAAAAGACGCAGTCCGTGCCCAAACCGCCTTCAATACTGCTGCGCTTTGCAGAATACAGCATGAGCTGCTTTTTTTTTTTTTTTGGCTGGGTATTTTGTGCATAATTGGAAAAGCCAGCTAATCCAGCTTCTGAGGGAGAATGGTTTTACTCTGGACGTTCAGGGTTGAATTGAGAAGGCCTTTTAAATTACAATTCAATTCTTGCATATGAATTTAGGTTGCAAACAGTATGCAGAATTTGACCAAAATAAACTTTGCAATGGCTTAAAGTGTTAAAGTTTATAAATATTGTACTCTGGAGTTTCAGAATTGAATTGAGAATGCCTTGTAAATTCCTATTCAATTCCTGCATGTGAATCGAGATGCATACATTTCCGAATGAATTGAAATTACAGGGGAAACATTTTAATCTTTAGCAAGCGTTATCCAGATAAACTTGAAAAAGGCTTATTTTAAAGTTTGCAAATACTTTAATTCTTATCAACTTTTGAAATATTTTAAGTAATATTTTCTAAGTTTGATGTTTTAGATGCAAATATTTAGTTCATCATAGTTAATAAATGAACTTTTGTGAACCAGAGAGGAAGAAGGCTTCATTTCCCAGTCAGTGTTTCCAAGTCAGTGGTTTCGGGCTACTTTTAAGCTGTAGCCGCGGGTTGTTGTTTTTCTCATCCTCGGGTTGATTTCCACCCCCGTACGTATGATTTCAGCGCTCCAACCTCCAAAACACCCCCAGACGTACAAATTCAGTGGAGAATTCGGCTGCTCGACGGAGAAAATCTCATTGGGCTATTTTTGGTCTCCTTTTGACTGGCTATTGCGCTTCTTTTGTTGCGCAGACCTGGCAACCCTGCAGTATGCATTGCAGGGCTTACTGCCTACATATTTCCGCTAAAATCTCAGAGCTACACAAGCTTCTATTATAGTATTCTCCCATAGCACACTGTGATTGTAGCAAACGGTTTCTGTCATATTTCGTATGACTGTCGATCACAACTAATTATATCTTAACATGTAGACATTTATGTGTTTGGCAGATGCTTTTTTCCGAAGTGACTTGCATTGCATTTAAGGTTTACATTTTATCAGTTCATGCACTGGACTGCAATGATATTTCCACTGAGTCTAACGGGGTTTTAACACTTGGCATGTTTGCATTGAAAGCAAATGTAAAATACTGCATAGTTTTTACTGTATAAATTAAACATCCTTATTAATTAGTCATTATTAAAGTTACAAAAGTTATTCCTCAAGAGCAGTGAGTGATTTTTTTTTTTTTTCTAACATTTAAAACAGACAGCAGCAGGAATATTAGGCTTCTGTCACGGATCCAATATACTGTTACACGTGTTTACTTTCTCAAAGGTTTAAGTTTATTTAAGGCGAGACGCTACAGGTGAATAGGGTACAATGTTAAAATAATAGATATCACCATGAAACTTCCTCAGTTGATTACTTACACAAGTATATAAAAAATATATATACGTTTTTGAAATTTGTGTTTATTTATGCAAATTAGGCACTATCTCATTAAATGTGCTCAATTTTGCATATATTTTCGGTTGATAGATCTGAACATATGATAAAGCCAGGTGCAAAATTATTTTTTCATTTTGTTTACACACAAGATGAAAAAATATGTTCAGAGGGATTTCAGGATATATGCTTTCATGACCTAGGAAATCAAAATATACTGTCCATAGCCTTAAAAAATCGAGTTTCGCCATATTAATTTTTTTATTAAAATGTCCCATAAATCAGGCCAGGAATAATTCATTAACAAATCCCTTTGAACATATCTTCAGAATACTGCTAAGTGTATAACTGGAAAGTTTGGTGTACATAGGCTGAGATGTTTATACTGGAGAATGACAAAAAACTAATTTTGAGAAAAAGGCATTTAAAGATTTGTCATGTAAAAATTCATACTTTTTTAGTGAAAACAACTATTTACAGACATAATATCTTATCAAATCATTAGCAACAACAATACAAACCACCTAAATCACATCAAAACTTATAAGCACAGCATTTATGGCCTTTAACTGAGCAGAAAAACAGTCAAAAACACATCTAAATGTCAGAGCGCGTCACGTGATGCATCTGAACCATCACGTTTTCAGAAATTGACATCAGCCAATGAGATTTCATTTTTAGAGTTAAATGCCCATTGTACTTTCACGATTGGTTGCTGATAAAAAGGAAATTACCATATTTGGATCTGACAACAATGTACAGGAGAGAGAGAGAGCTTCCCAACGGTGTGTGTGAGGAAGCAGAGAGAGATCGCGGAGCAGCGGGATGATTTATAACGCTAACTTTTGATGAATTTAGAGAAGTGTGCAGTAAAATAAATACCTAAATGTGTATTTTGGACTTTTTTTTCACCACAAGTCTGAAAGGAGACATTTTATTGAAGACAAATAGCCCAAAATCTCCAAATTGACCAGTGAAAAAAAACTGTTTTTGCCTGCCGTGTCTCGCCTTAAGACATAAACGACTGTTTACTAGGACACTCACTATTTTTTTTTACATAATTTTGTGTGCATGTGTCTCAAGTGCAAGAAGACTTGAAAGAGGTCTTCAATGTTGGTCAGTGTTGGTCTCGTTTCACACACATTTGATTCTATCGAACCTCACTTTTATTAATATGGTACAATTAAATTTTCAGCAGAGTTACGTCTACTGTATGCGTGTCGCATGAAGGTGGCTTTCTGCTGCTTGCAAATGTCTCTATTGAGGAGAACGCTGACCATGAGCCATTCATTTGCTGATCCGATTGCACTCACAATGCGCGGTTACACGGCAGACTCGTATTCAAGGTAAATCATCACCCTGTCATCCCTACATGTGTTTTGTTGAACTAATGACATAGGATAAAACACATGCACAGGTTACTTTACTTCCTGAACAAGCGCGCACCCTAATCCGAGTTACTTTCACATTCACGTGAATCGCACCACAGTTCCGGTGCAACCAAACTCAGACCACATCCTAAAGGTAGTCTCGGATTTGGTACCCCCGCTGTAAAGACAGCTTTCACATGCAAACCGTGCTCTGTTTCGAACTAAACTGCCAGTTTGAAAGCAGCCTAAATGCAGAACCCATCGTGCATAGAGTCTATTGTAATTCAGTAAATTCCTCTTCTTGTTATTCCAATTCAACTTCCTGTGGGGTGTGGCACAAATTTACACTAATTAATTGAAAAGTAGCTAATTCTTCAATGCGTATTTTTGCACAGTCCCTTGCTAAACTACAAAGTGCTTTCTTCCCTGCGACGCCGTGCTAAGGTTTTACTGCACGTATGCATGAGAAACTGCCACCACAGGAGGTATCTGAGCATGCTCAGTAGAAAAGACCAGTTCCCCTACTGTACGCAACTTTCCTACCAAACTCATTAATCTCTATCACTGGTCCATTAGGCCTGGTTAAAACAATTAGCATCTGCGGCACGCTAGCCAGGGAAAACCCCACCATACAACTCGGAGCCCACGCTGGGGAGTTAATGTGTTTGTGTGTGTCTCTGATTGAGCCCTCCGCAGAATGTGCATTCATTTGAATAAATTGATAGATTTCAGCCTACAGTTTCACACAGATGCTGATTGGATGAGCAATAATATTAAGCCGTTGCAGCTGTAGCACAAACAGAAAGACGATGAGCGCAGAGTCATCAGAGTACTCCTTAAATGTTATTGCACGTGTTTTTGATTAGCATCGGCTTCGTCTAAGATGTTTCTCCTAAAATTCATTCGGTGAAAGAAAACTGGAGCCTTTGAGGTGTTCAAATAAATGTGGAGAGCAGCTCGGGTCATTTGATAAGAAATGTTTGAGATTTCTGACCTTTGATGGCAGACTTTGGTGTCTGAGCCCAGTTTGAGACATTGTTGAGATCTTTTTTGAAACTCTAGAGGAGACGTGTGATATTATGGGGTATTTTTTCTCAGGAGACACATCTGAGAAGCTAAAGACTTCAGTCCCCGTTTAATCTCGTTGAAATCTGGGAGAAACAATTGAGACTCTAAAGAGTCAGTAGTAATTGTCATGTCCAGTTTGAGTGGATCTTATAATGAGAGATAAGCAATCGGAGGAAATTGTATTGCTCTGGAGACCTAAAGGAGTTCATTGTTCTCAGCATCGTTTCAAATTATTCTCCTAAAATCTGTCTGGAGAAAGAAAACCAGATTATTTGATCTTGAGAGAATTTGATGAGAAATGTTTGAGTTCCTTTTGAGGTCCTTGACTTTTGATTTGCAGACTTTCGTATCTTGGCAGATCTGACCACAGTTAAGGCTGTTGAGATGTCTTCTGAAACTCAAGTGGAGAAATGTAAGATCACTGGGGTCTTTTTCTCAAGAGAAACATATGAAGACTTCTTCAAAAGCCTCTATTTAATCTCTATTTAAAATCTTGAAGAAACAATTGAGGCATTAAAAAGAGTCGTCATTCGGGATTTCACGGACCAGTTTGAGTATTTCTGGAGAGATCAGGGATCGGAGGAAATTGTATTGCTCAGGAAACTTAAAGAAGTTCACTGTTAAGTCTCGGATTGTTCTCCTAAAAAAGATAATGTATATAGCAGCCAGGTTATTTGATCTTTAGAGAATTTGATGAGAACCGTTTGAGTTCCTATTGAGATCACCGACATTTGATTGCAGATTTTGGTATCTTTGCAAATCTGAGAACCGTTTGAGACATTGTTGACATTGTTCTCTTCTGAAAACCAGAGGAGACAAATGTGAGATAATTTTTTCTCAGGAGAAACCTCTGAGAAGCAGGAACCTTTCGCAAACGTTTCCATTTACACTGTCTAGATGAAACAATTGAGATTTCATGTGTGATTTTTCTTTTGCTAAGGGCAGAGCTGTTAATGAAGATGAAGGCTTCCCGAATCTTTGCATCTGATGTCTAGCGACTTTTCCCCGACCTCTCCTCAGAGCCTGAATCTCAGACAAACGGCTAATTAACATTAGCATGTAATCTGACTAACGTTGACCCTGCAACCCCGTCCATTCATCCTTTTTTGTAGTCGGTCTCTGTGGAGATCAGTGCCTGCTCTTGATCCTATTAGCACTTCCAGCATCGTCTCTCTCCACACAGCACGACGCTCGCAGAGGTTTTATTTTCTACCGCAGTGGCCAAATGATGGCGATGCAGCATGCTTGACAGGGTAATTACTTTTAATGAAATAATACGACCATCACAGGCATCAATTAAAAGCCGTGCTCATTAGAGGGGTTTGCGCTCGTCCCTCATCCCTCCGTTTTCTAACGATCCAAACAGCACGGAAGCTAAATCGAAGATTGCTGAACGTTTCCCCCCTTGGGAGCGATGGCACACAACAAAAACAAGAGAGATAGAGAGGAAGACAGAGAAGAAAGGTAGCTTGTCAATATGTGAAAGAGAAAAAAACACTGTACACACACACAGGTCTGTTTATCTTTATAAAATTTAAAAAAAAAATGTGGGCATAAATGAATGACCTGTTTTGCTTGTTTTTTTTTTCTCTCTGAGACATTCTCGGGCTGAGACCTCATGCCAAAGACCACAGATACATCACATTAGAAACCTCACACAACAGACTTATACTGAAAAACCTCTCCTGATAGACCTCACGCCACAGACCTCACTCCAGAGACTCTAGATAAAACACATTAGAAACCTCACACAACAGACTTATGCTGAAAAACCTCTCCTGATAGACCTCACTCCAGAGACTCTAGATAAAACACATTAGAAACCTCACACAACAGACTTATACAGAAAAACCTCTCCTGATAGACCTCACGTCTGAGACCTCACTCCAGAGACTCTAGATAAATCACATTAGAAACCTCACACAACAGACTTATACAGAAAAACCTCTCCTGATAGACCTCACGCCTGAGACCTCACTCCAGAGACTCCAGATAAAACACATTAGAAACCTCACACAACAGACATATACTGAAAAACCTCTCCTGATAGACCTCACGCCTGAGACCTCACTCCAGAGACTCTAGATAAATCACACTAGAAACCTCACACAACAGACTTATACAGAAAAACCTCTCCTGATAGACCTCACACCAGAGACCTCACTCCAGAGACTCCAGATAAATCACATTAGAAACCTCACACAACAGACTTATACTGAAAAACCTCTCCTGATAGACCTCACTCCAGAGACTCCAGATAAATCACATTAGAAACCTCACACAACAGACTTATGCTGAAAAACCTCTCCTGATAGACCTCACACCAGAGACTTCACTCCAGAGACTCTAAATAAATCACATTAGAAACCTCACAACAGACTTATGCTGAAAAACCTCTCCTAATAGACCTCACTCCAGAGACTCTAGATACATCACATTAGAAACCTCACAACAGACTTATGCTGAAAAACCTCTCCTGATATATCTCACATCTGAGACCTCACTCCAGAGACTCCAGATCAAACACATTAGAAACCTCACACAACAGACTTATACAGAAAAACCTCTCCTGATAGACCTCACGCCTGAGACCTCACTCCAGAGACTCTAGATAAAACACACTAGAAACCTCACACAACAGACATATACTGAAAAACATCTCCTGATAGACCTCACTCCACAGACCTCACTCCAGAGACTCCAGATAAAACACATTAGAAACCTCACACAACAGACTTATACTGAAAAACATCTCCTGATAGACCTCACGTCTGAGACTTCACTCCAGAGACTCTAGATAAAACACACTAGAAACCTCACACAACAGACTTATACAGAAAAACCTCTCCTGATAGACTACACGTCTGAGACCTCACTCCAGAGACTCCAGATAAAACACACTAGAAACCTCACACAACAGACATATACTGAAAAACATCTCCTGATAGACCTCACGTCTGAGACCTCACTCCAGAGACTCCAGATAAAACACACTAGAAACCTCACACACCAGACTTATACTCAAAAACCTCTCCTGATAGACCTCACGCCTGAGACCTCACTCCAGAGACTCCAGATAAAACACATTAGAAACCTCACACAACAGACTTATACTGAAAAACCTCTCCTGATAGACCTCACGCCTGAGACCTCACTCCAGAGACTCCAGATAAAACACATTAGAAACCTCACACAACAGACTTATACTGAAAAACCTCTCCTGATAGACCTCACGTCTGAGACCTCACTCCAGAGACTCCAGATAAAACACATTAGAAACCTCACACAACAGACTTATACTGAAAAACCTGATAGACCTTACTCCACGCCACAGACCTCACTCTAGAGACTCTAGATTATATTTATAAAATTAAAACAAGTTTAAATAAAACCTAAGGTTTGAGTCTTTTTTTTCAATTGGTTTTAGTTTTGTCAAAATATGTCTGTATAATTTTTAGTTTACTTCAAGTTTAATGAAAATAGTAAATGTTTCCTTAATAAAAAATCTTTAAAAAATCTTTTTTTATACATATTTACTTCGGTTAACATTTATTTTAATTAACTCTAGTGTTTTTTTTTATGGTTTTAGTTTTAATTTTAGTCCAGTGCCAGAGACCTCACATATTAAACCTCACGCCAGAGACCTCTGCAGGCACTTAATAATGCTGTAGAATGAGATTACAGCAACAGAATTGCAAAAGTTCTTCACAATCTAAACTCTTGAAAGTTGTTTTATGAAGCCCGCAGTGGAAAGCGTCTAACATGTCCTGTTTGTTATGTAATTTCCAGTTTCACGGACGTGTGATGTTATTATTTCATCCCAGGATTCAAGCCCCAATTTCTCATGGACACAGAGGCTCCTCCTAATTGATTTATCTCTCTCTTATTCCCTTCTTCATCTTGCTTTTCTCTCCCTCGCTCTCTCTTTCTCTCGCTCTCCTTTTCTGCAGCAATTTGGGAAGATCTTAGACGTGGAGATTATCTTTAATGAAAGAGGATCAAAGGTATGAATGACGCTTGCTTTCTTCCCCTCTCTGTTTGTGTAGCGACGATCTCTTCTGAACTCTTTATTGGCTTAGAGACGCCGGTTTGATCTTCCTCGAGTCAGATTAAAGACTATAAAGTCGAAGAGCAAAGCAGACATGGCAGCGCACATAATCAGAGCTAGTTCGGGGTCAGAGGTCAGCCGCTCGCAGGACTTCACCATAATCTGCTGTTTGTTCAGACGACACAGAGAATAAAGTACAAACTCTGGTGCTGCTGATGTTGACTTCAGGCTTTACTGTGCTGTATATATCACAATTATAATAGTTATGACAAAATTTACTTATTCATTTTCCTCCAGAACCTATTGCTGTGAGGGATAGGTGAGGCCGGGGCTAGTTGTCACACTGACAAGATATTCTGGAGAACTGCTTGCTGGAACATTAAACATTGAAAACCCCTAAATGTTTAACAGATTTTGATTGTTTAATGTTGGCAAAAGAATTCCCTTAGACTAGCAAGTATAGACTACAAAAAAAGTGACATTTACACTATCACTGGCCAATAATACAGATACATGTGACTCTCGATCTATAGTGGGGCATGTTTTCACACGATATGGGTGGAATGGGAATGATCCGATAAATAGTTTTTAACAGGGTATTTTATGCTTTTCTTTAGGCAGAATTATTATTGTTGGCTTAAACTTAAAACTACTAAAATGTTTTTGTTCATTTAAAATAAAGCTGAAATAAACTTAAACTAAACAAAAATTAGAAATGTTGCCCTGCCAACTAATTGAAATCATTTTGAGATGGAAATTTAAAAAAAAAAACTAGAACTAAAACTGAAATAAAAAGAAAAATAATTTAAGCCTAAATTGTAATATTTAAATTTAAAAAGAATAATAAAAATGACTAAAGCACATAACAAAATTGCTCAAATTAAAATGAAAGTAAATAAAAACACAAATCAAATCTAATTCAAAATAGTAATAAAATAATAATATCTAAATAATAGTCAAATAACACTGTTTTCTGATAAATGTATATATATTATTATTATTATTATTATTATTAAAAAAACACAAATTGCAACAAAAAAAATAATATACTAAAATATTGATTTGGGATGGATTATAATCAATAAAAAAATATAATATTTAAAAAAATCTCTATATTATATGATATTTAATTTACCAAAGTGCCTGGTTTCATTATAGTGACTGTAGTGAATGTAAGTATTCACAGCGCTTCACTTTTACCACATTGTGTTATGTTACAGCCTTATTCCAAAATGGATTAAATTAATTATTTTCCTCAAAATTCTACACACAAAACCCCATAATGACAACGTGAAAGAAGTTTGCTTGCAATCTTTGCAAATGTATTAAAAAAAAATCACATGTACATGAGTAATCACAGCCATTGACATGACCCTCAAAATTGAGCTCATGTGCGTCCTGTTTCCACTGATCATCCTTGAGGTGTTTCTACAACTTGATTGGAGTCCACCTGTGGAAAATTTAGTTGATTGGACATAATTTGGAAAGGCACACACCTGTCTAAATAAGGTCCCACCGTTAACAGTGCATGTCAGAGCACAAACCAAGCCATGAAGTCCAAAGGAATTGTCTGTAGACCTCCGAGACAGGATTGTATCGAGGCACAGATCTGGGGAAGGGGACAGAAAAATTTCTGCAGCATTGAAGGGCCCAGTGAGTACCGTGACCTCAATCATCTGTAAATGGAAGAAGTTGGGAGCCAGCAGGATTCTTCCTAGAGCTGGGAGCGATCGGGGGAGAAGGGCCTTAGTCAGGGAGGAGACCAAGAACCCGATGGTCACTCTGACAGAGCTCCAGCGTTTCTCTGTGGAGAGAGAAGAACCTTCCAGAAGAACAACCATCTCTGCAGCTCTCCACCAATTAGACCCGAGAACCTTCCAGAAGAACAACCATCTCTGCAGCTCTCCACCAATCAGACCCGAGAACCTTCCAGAAGAACTACCATCTCTACAGCTCTCCACCAATCAGACCTGAGAACCTCCCAGAAGAACAACCATCTCTGGAGCTCTCCACCAATCAGACCCAAGAACCTTCCAGAAGAACAACCATCTCTGCAGCTCTCCACCAATCAGACCCAAGAACCTTCCAGAAGAACAACCATCTCTGCAGCTCTCCACCAATCAGGCCCGATAATCTTCCAGAAGAACAACCATCTCTGCCGCTCTCCACCAATCAGGCCTGAGAACCTTCCAGAAGAACAACCATCTCTGCAGCTCTCCACCAATCAAGCCTGAGAAACTTCCAGAAGAACAACCATCTCTGCCGCTCTCCACCAATCAGGCCTGAGAAACTTCCAGAAGAACAACCATCTCTGCCGCTCTCCACCAATCAGGCCTGAGAAACTTCCAGAAGAACAACCATCTCTACAGCTCTCCACCAATCAGACCCGAGAACCTTCCAGAAGAACAACCATCTCTACAGCTCTCCACCAATCAGGCCCGAGAACCTCCCAGAAGAACAACCATCTCTACAGCTCTCCACCAATCAGACCCGAGAACCTTCCAGAAGAACAACCATCTCTGCAGCTCTCCACCAATCAGACCCGAGAACCTCCCAGAAGAACAACCATCTCTGCAGCTCTCCACCAATCAGACCTGAGAACCTTCCAGAAGAACAACCATCTCTACAGCTCTCCACCAATCAGACCCGAGAACCTTCCAGAAGAACAACCATCTCTACAGCTCTCCACCAATCGATGGGTCCATGAAGAATATTTAAAGGTGCAGTCTGTAAGAATGACAACTAGTGGTCGAAATATGTACTGCAGTCCAAATTCAAAATATCGGAGTTCATGGTTTGTGCCGCCTCCTGCTCCTCAGACTGGACGGCGCTCACACGGGTTGCCGGTTTGAGTACACGCAACAGGAACGAGCTCAATGGACAACGAAAATTGGCAACGTGCATTATCACACAGACCAAAACAAAAACAAACATTGCAAAATAAAATAACTGACCGTAGAAGTGTTTTTCAGATAAACGAGTATGTGAACCAAGCATGTTTCCTCAATATATGCAAACATATTATGGTATTTTTTACATTCTTTATAGTAAAAAAAAAAGGTTATTTAGTTCTTCACACTAAGAAAATAAATAATTATTTTAAGAACTGTTGATTGAAAGGTTTTTTCTATGACATCACAGTGAAACCCCCCTGCCGGAAGCGTAATTTTCACAGCCGGTGTTTGGACCTGCGTGTGTCTCTGTGGACGGTGTGTAAGCGTGTCCCCGACAGCTAGATAAGATGGAGATCACAGCGTGCTCTTCTCAAGCAAGCGTTCACTGTTGTGTGCCCTACAAAGCCCATTACCCATGATGCCTTGCTGTCCCCACCACCAGCGTTGCTGTATAATGAACCCACCGGCCCATTAATAAACAATCTATTTTCTAAGAAGCAGCAATTTGCATTCAATATGTTTGTCCCTTTTGAAAAATGGGCTCTCTTTTACCCCTCTGTGTAAGCTAATTATTGCATGATAAAACAGCGGAGCCGGCGAGAGCAGATGCTGTCGTGTGAGATGTCCACAGGATTCATTTGGCCCTCA
Organism: Phoxinus phoxinus; assembly: GCF_949152265.1. NCBI lineage: Eukaryota > Metazoa > Chordata > Actinopteri > Cypriniformes > Leuciscidae > Phoxinus > Phoxinus phoxinus. The sequence goes on along the minus strand of NC_136876.1, from coordinate 13,006,947 downwards.
GTTCCCTTCCTCAATTTATTCCTTTATCTCTCTGACTGATATATATATATATATGTGTGTGTGTGTGTGAATCAAGCAGGAGGCGCTGAAGTTCCTGTGTGTGAGTGTCTAATATTAACCGACCCCTCGGGCTGATAGTAGCTCATCCTGTATTATCCAAACGCCATCCAGCAGTCCATCATCTGAAGCCCCGCCCCCTCTTCACTCTGATTGGCCGCTGCATCATGATGGCCTTTCACACTACTCACTGATTCTTGAGAGTCGGGACAAAACATGTCCCACATAGAAAAGTCTAATTTATAGCAAAAATTAAGAAATTCATCATGATTGGCATACTTACAAAGTTAAATCTAAAGGATTTGTATATACCTATCTGATTTTTAGAATAAACTTTTCATCTTTTTGGGGAAAATTTTAAGGTTTTCTACAGGTCCATGTAGAAGGTCCATGTTATTGCACTTGTCCTCAGCAAGAGGTCACAACATTAACCATCCCAAAAAACTTTAAAAAGCTCTACAATTGTGAAAACATATATATCAAATACAAAATAAGGGGTATACATATAAAAAACAATGCATGAAGTGAACATCAAACAATATTTTCCATAGAAATCTGCCTATTAAAGTTGTGTCCTCAGTTTCTGTCAACTCCGTCAGATATTTTCATAAAGCTCTTTAAATCAGGAAATAGCATGGTCAGCTATATCCCTGAGGACCCCTTTTCATCTCCCTGCCTGTGGTGAATGCAGCACCACCACACATGCTCTAGTACGTTTTAATTTTTTTTATATTTTAGACAAACAATGTCAATATTCCTATGGTCACAGCTGCACCATGTCAATACCATCTTTCTGTTAAGATACTTTTTTTAAACCAGAGTGGATTGAATTTAAGCATTTTAGTGAGGTTATTGGGACAGCTAGCAACTGAGGAAAAACTACCTAGCTGCAGTGTACAATACATGTTTTGGTGGAAAATACATGCCCTTACGTCAACTCCGTCAGACGTCAACTCCGTCAGGTTCTATGTCTGACGGAGTTGACCTGTATGATGACGGAGTTGACAAATCCACCAATAACCTCTTAATGTGCGAATATAATATTATTTGTGAATATAGTGAAGGGTTAAACTGTTATTTCAGGGTTTTATTTACACATAAATGCACATACATAGCATGCATTACATTATTTAACCATACGCATCTGACTTGTAGAGAATGGGCAGGCAGTGGTCTGCTTATTATTGTGTAACGTGTAACTTTGCCAGCACTTTAATATATATATATATGTATATATATAGAGACAGATAGACAAATGAGAAGCCAGTGTAGGGCTGGGCGATATGGCCAAAAAAAATTATCACGGCAGAGGGTAGCCCCTGGTTTCCCTTATTGTTTTTTTTTGTTTTTTATAGTTGGAAACGGTTTAATTTAAAATAGTTGGAAACGGTGTATGTGCAATATGTTTATTATAGTTTGCTTTACAGTAAGTTCAATACTCTAATAACAAGGAGTAGTTTTAGTAGTAGTGTTTAAAGAGCACATCTGTTCAATAATCAGCAATGCACACATTTTGTGTCAACACCGTCAGTTTTTCGTCAACACCGTCAGATCTTCGACGTTTGGATGTATGTTTTTGTTAATTTTTTTGGGAAAAAAATATTCTTCCTTCAGTTGGTGTTGTTTTTGTAATAAAGGACCATCTGATCTACATCCTCTTAGGTTTTATTTATTTAAGGAATTTGTTTTTACAATATTGAAATTAAAATCAAAGTTTGAAAATGCAAATATTTAGAAATCTGAGTTTTCAGAATAGTGTGAAATCACAACTTAAGTTTATATATTGTATTTTGTTTACATATCAGAGTAACTAAACACTATTACAATATACTTCATAACTTTAGATTCTTGTTGGATTGGAAGAATTTAAATTGTTTACTTTTTAGTGTGTCTGACGGAGTTGACACAAATCCAGTTCTGAAGGGAAACATGTAAATTTGTTTAAAATGTGTTTTTATTTAGAACCTGTTCCTTTACATGGTTAAATAGCTAAGACCTTTCTCTGCAGAAACGTATAACTCTAATTGATATAGTGTGTATTTAAAAAAAAAGTTTTTTAAAACGTGTTTTGTCCCGACTCTCAAGAATCAGTGCACTACTAAAACTGCACCTCGTATTGGCTAGTGAAGCAACATTTCACACTCCTGAAAGTGTTTTTTTGGTGTTATTTCTGCTGAATCATGAGCTGACTGACCCTGTTTACATACAGACTGTGTGTTTTACTGTAGTGTTTCTCTGTAACCCTCATGATCCTCCCTTTCGTGGGCTCCTGACTCTCTCCAAACCTCTTCAATGCTGTTTCTCTCTCTCTCTCTCTCTCTCCTGCTTCACTCCATGCGTCCGCAGGGCTTTGGCTTTGTAACTTTTGAAACGAGCGCAGAAGCAGATCGCGCGCGGGAGAAACTAAACGGTACAATCGTAGAAGGACGTAAAATCGAGGTGCTTTCCTTTTCCCCTTCTCCTCTTCCGTCCTCCTTTCCCGCCTGCTGACCTCATTTCCTGTCCTCATCCTGAGATTCACGAGCATCTGCATGTCACCTGCCCAAGTGTGTGTGTGTGTGTGTGTGTGGCATTTGAAAGGAATATTCTGGGTTAAATATAACATGCTCTATTGACAGCTTCTGTGACAAACACTATAGGGCTAATCTAAATAAAACTGTACAAACATGTCCAGGTCATATTTCACCCCAAAATGAAAATAATAAAACAAGAAACTGTATTTTATATAAAGAAAATGTTTTTTTTAACCATGTTTTACAACCATTAACATGTATTGTGTTTTTACCCCCCAAATCCCTCCAAAAAATTTTTTTTCAAATTTGTTTGTTTTTTTACTGGAAAAACCTATCTTTTAATTTTTATTGCTATAGCTTATCATTATTTATTCATATTATATATATTTTTTGTATTTATTATATAATATAATATGATCATTTATATGATATAATATTATAATATATGTATCATATTATATTATATTTACTAATTATATTATATTATAATGATATATTATATTATTTGCAAGTATATTTTGTGCACGTTTTTCATTCGATTGATGACCTGAGAAAATTAACATTGCACATTTAGTTCATTATTATCTGACAGCAGCTGCTGTCAATAGATATTAAGTTAGAATATTTCTTGAATATTTGATCTCTAAGAGGAGTTTAATCTGTTGGATCTAAATCTTTCAAATATTTATCATCCTTGTCTTTCATTGAATAATGTATAACCAGCCCAAACCAAACTGTGTGTTAAGAGAGAATGCAGATTGTCATATCAGATTTCACGTTCAAAAGGTTTTTTTTCTTTCTTCAAAAGTCATGGGAGATTTTTGTTCATTGCTTGTGTGTCATCAATTAAATTTTTTTATTAAAAATTAATACAAAAATTGCAGAAATTTAGCAAAATATCCATATATA
>NC_136876.1:12985968-13000968 GCF_949152265.1 Phoxinus phoxinus | reverse complement strand
ACCCTTTAAATAACACAGATCATCTGATCGTTCCCTCGTGAAGCTGCTGAGACAAACACACACACACTTACAGTGCATCAGGACTCAACATCAGCACACGTTCAGCAGTGATACACACATGCATCCATCCATCCTTCCATATATCCATCCATTCATCCTTTCATATATCAATCCACCCATCTATCCATCCATATATCCATCCATCCTTTCATATATCCATCCATCAATCTATCCATACATCCATATATATATCATCCATCTATTCATCCTTTCATATATCCATCTATCCATCCATCCATATATCATCCATCCATCCATCTATCCTCCATCTATCCATTCATCCATCTATCCATCCATCAATCTATCCATCCATCCATATATCCATACATCCATCCATCAATATAGCCATCCATTCATCCTTCCATATATCCATCCATCCATCCATATATCCATCCATCAATCTATCCATACATCCATATATATATCATCCATCTATTCATCCTTTCATATATCCATCTATCCATCCATCCATATATCATCCATCCATCCATCTATCCTCCATCTATCCATTCATCCATCTATCCATCCATCAATCTATCCATCCATCCATATATCCATACATCCATCCATCAATATAGCCATCCATTCATCCTTCCTATATCCATCCATCAATCTATCCATCCATCCATATAGCCATCCATTTGTCCGTCTCTCGGTCCATCCATCCATCTATCCATCCATCCATCCATATATCCATCCATCTATCCATCTTTCCATCTATCTATCCATCCATCCATATATCTATCTATCAATCCATATATCTATCTATCAATCCATATATCCATCTATCCATCCATCCATATATCCATCCATCGATCTATTCATTCATCCATCCATATATCCATCCATCAATCTATCCATCCATATATCTATCCATCCATCCATCCATCCATCCATCCATCAATCTATCCATCCATCCATATATCCATTCATCCATCCATCCATCCATATATCCATTCATCCATCCATATATCTATCCATCCATCCATATATCCATCCATCCATATATCCATCCATCCATCCATATATCCATCCATCAATCTATCTATCCATCCATCCATCTATCTATCTATCAATCCATATATCCATATATCCATCTATCCATCCATCCATATATCCATCCATCGATCTATTCATTCATTCATCCATGTATCCATCCATCAATCTATCCATATATCTATCCATCCATCCATATATCCATCCATCTATATATTCATCCATATATCCATCTATCTATCCATCCATCCATATGTCCATCCATCCATCCATCAATCTATCCATCCATCCATCCATCCATCTATCCATCTATCCATCTATCCATCCATCCATCCATCCATCCATCCATCCATCCATCCATCCATCCATCCATCCATCCATCCATCCATCCATCCATCCATCCATCCATCCATCCATCCATCCATCCATCCATCCATCCATCCATCCATCCATCCATCCATCCATCCATCCATCCATACATACATACATAACTATTTGGGCACCTTTGGACTCTGAATTCACACCTAAGATTGTGTGAATTTCATTGCATTAGATACAAACAATGTCAAACCAAGTGGCATCCGCATAAAAAAGTATAAAAAGTTATATTTAATTATATATGATACACGTGTGTATAAATATAAACTATTATTAAACTATTATAATTAGTGTTTTAATTATAATATTATAAGCAATTGTACTACTAATATATTGTTTTTATGATACTCTTAGAAAACTTGTATAGTAAAGATCAGCGTCTGCAGTCTCCATATGTGTTGTGATAGTCAGTGTGTTGTGAGTTTATTAAGGTCTGTGTGTGCTGGATTGTACTGAGAAGTACATATGCTGATGGAAGCCTTCGTGGCGCCAGATTCTTCCTCCTCCTTTGTTGTTTGCAACCCAAACCTTCCCATGAGCCTCTAGTGATGAGTCTGAGGTAATGAGCTGAGAGAGTATCCGGCCCGGCCTCGCTCTGGCATCAGTCGCTCCGTTGCCACGATCAGTTTGTGTGTTGGCACTGCTGATGGAAATGTAGACGCCGAATATCTTTTCAGGTGACTTTGACGAATGAACAAAAGCATAGCTCGCACTGACATGACTCTTATTAGAGGACCTTCATGCTCACTTTTACCCTGAGAATCACTTCAGCGACACGGACACAGAGAGGAGGTTTATACTATCAGGAATTCCCTCCGTGGAATAATTCACCATCAATTATGCAATCGTTTATTCACCCATGTGTTGTTGTTCAGTGCAACAAAAAAATACTTTTCCATTCAATAAAAACTCACTGCACTGTAAAAAAAATTGTTGAGCGGTAACCTATCGCATTCAACTTTTTAAGTTAACTCAACTAATCCACTCAAGTTAAAATCTACTTAAATACGTTTTTTTCATCTAATGAGTACCAGGTAATCTTTTGAACTTAAAACTTTTTGTGAAGATAACAAAACAAAACAAAAGTTAACTTAAAAAGTTGAGTGTGATAGGTTGTCTTATTTTTTTAAGTTGGCTCAACTATAAAAAAAAAAATTGTTAAAAGAAGTTTTAAGTTCAAAAGATTACACTCATTAGATGAACAAAAATATACAAGTTGGTTTTAACTGGAGTGGATTAGTTGAGTTAACTTAAATAGTTGAATGCGAAAGGTTACCTTATTTTTTTAAGTTATTAGATGAACAAAAGTATAAAAGTTGATTTTAACTGGAGCGGATTGGTTGAGTTAACTTAAAAAATTAAGGTAACCTATCGCATTCAACTTTTTAAGTTAACTCAACCAATCCACTCCAGTTAAAATCAACTTGTATACTTTTGTTCATCTAATAACTTTAAAAAATAAGGTAACCTATCGCATTCAACTTTTTAAGTTATTAGATGAACAAAAGTATACAAGTTGATTTTAACTGGAGTGGATTGGTTGAGTTAACTTAATAAGTTGAATGTGATAGGTTACCTTATTTTTTTAAGTTAGCTCAACTACCAAGTGCTTTAAAGCTCAGGAAAGAACATCTAAAGTAGGTAAATGAGTAAATGACGACATAATCTTAATTTTTGCCAGATCTCTTCCTTTAATCTCTTGTATAGTCCCTGTAACTCCAGTCAGATCCGCTCTGAAGTGTGTTAATGAGTGTAGATGAGCTCTCTCGTTGTTGCTCGGCACGTTACGCAGATAATGAAGCACTCGCGGTTGATCTGATTAATCTGCGTCTCTTCCCCAGCGTGTGGATTACTCTCTCTAACTCCTTCGCACGACTGGAAGCATTAAAAGCCATCAAGCGGGTTATGAGTCCTTCAGCAGCAGAGGAACCGTCCCGTCAGTGACTGTATAGAGTCACTGCATGTCTTTCTCTCATGCTTTTCTGTGGGTTTATGCCACGGCTTGTCGGCTGGTTTGATGAATGTGCTTTTATTGAGGCAGTGTAGCCAATGGCCTGCTCATTGTGAGCTTAAATTTACATATACCGAACGACACGGGACCAATTCAGGTGCCAGGAGACATTCTTTTTTCAGTGACGGATTCTTATCTTTTTATAATTAAAATGTAGGCTATATAAGATATTTACGTTCTTGTTAAACAGATACAAAAAAAAGAGTCTATTTTGTATTTCCATTGTGTGAGGTATAAGAAAGAAATGGTTCAAAATACTTTTGGTGGCCAATAAAATTTATAAAATTAATAAAAATAAAAAAGCGTTAAAAAAATTTATTTGTTGGGCAATTAAATGGATAAAAAAAAAAAAAAGTCAGTAAAATTAGTAAAATAACATAAAATGTATTTGCTGGCCAATAAATTGGTTATAAAAAAAAATTTGCAAATAAGAAAAAAATTATTTGCTGGACAGTAAATTGGTTAAAAATCTGACATTAAAGCTTTCGGTGGGTAATAAAATGGGTTAAAAATTATACTTGGTGGGCAATTAAATAAGTGTGTATATATATAAAATACAATAAAAAATATGGTGAAAATTTTTTTTTGAGGCCAATAAAATGGGTAATATATATATATTTTTTATATAATGACATTTGGTGGCCAATAAAATGGGTAAAAAAAAAAAGAAAAACTGGTAGCTGATAAATGGATAAAATAAGCTTATATTGTATTATAAAATGGGTAAAAAAATTAGCTCACATTGAAGGAGGAACACAAACACTAGAGATCACAGAAACTTTAGGGTGCAACGGCATACCCTAGCAACACCCTAGCAACAAGACTACATGAGTTGTGCATGTGCAAACACCACTCAGCTTCACTCTAAAAAATGCTGGGTTGTTTCAACCCAATTTTGGGTCAAATATGGACAAACCCATTCATTGGGTTAAAAATGTAATTAAAAAATGTGACCCAACGGCTGGGTTTGTCCATATTTGACCCAAAATTGGGTTGAAACAACCCAGCATTTTTAAGTGTCTAGTTGTTTCACAGAGACACATGCAGCACACGTACACTGTGCGTCCTCATAATGCTCTCGGTGTGTGTGTGTGTGTGCAGTGGCGGGTTTCCCGTATCCCGCGGCAGGAGCGACGGTGGCGTACAGAGGGGCTCATCTGAGGGGCAGAGGCCGTGCCGTTTACAACACCTTCCGTTCGGCTCCTCCTCCTCAGCCAATCCCGGCATACGGAGCGTGAGTCATATTCATATTCACTAATATTAGCAGATCACTGACACTATTAGATGCGAACAAAAGCTGAACTGAATTCAGCTGAGTCGAGTTTGTTTCATAATTGATGAACACTGAAAATGTTATTAAACTGAATTGAATCAACACTGAATTGAGCCGAATAATGACACTATGTCCTTCTGTAGAGCTGCTGTGCAGATGAAATGATATAAGTTTCATAATTGATGAACTTTACACTGTTATTGAACTGAACTAAATCAAATTGAGCTGAATAATGACACTATTGTCTTCTGTAGAGCTGCTGTGCAGATGAAATTATATTCGTTTCATAATTGAATAACTTGATATTCCGTTATTTTCTTTTTTTTATTACTGTCTGTATTGCATAAAGCGTAATAGAAATAAATGTGACTGTTTACTCATCCGCAACAGAATCATCTTCATTCGGAGGCTTTTCACAGCAAATATTGATCGGTGCGACACTAATTAAATTAATTACTCCGGATGCCATATAATTAATGCAATTAAAGGATTGACGGCTCTATTTGTACGTTCCCCTACCCTGCACTGCATGCGCGCTCATACTTCATCTCTCTGCACCAAACTGATTTATTTCTGCGGGTCATGTGACTGTATTCTGCACCACCCCCCCGCGCTCCTGACGCAGCAGTTCTCATGCTCATTGGTGATAATCAGACGCTCTCGTTGTCTCGTTTGTTGAACGCAGGGTGGTGTATCAGGACGGGTTCTACGGCGCCGAGATCTACGTGAGTAACTCTGTTTCTGGAGGGATGAGAGTGTGTGATTCCAGTCCTGCCGCTCACTCACACACACACACACACACACACACGGTTAACCCGTGAAACCTGATCACCGAACTCTAGATCCACTTCAGTCACCACACACACACACACACACACACACACACACACACACACACACACACACACACACACACACACACACACACACACACACACACACACACACACACATACACACACACACACACACACACACACACACACACACACACACACACACACTCAGAGTTTGGCAAAGATGCTGCAGTCACACACGCAGACACACCCACACACACTGACACTCACTCGAATGCACGCGCACACACACACACACACACACACACACCTTACCCCTAAGCCTACCCATCACACTCACACACACACACACACACACACCTTAACCCTAAGCCTACCCCTCACACTCACACACACACACACACACACACACACACTAACCCGACTCCAAAACCTACCCATCACACTAAACTTTCAGCATTTTTAAAAAACCTTTAATTTCTCTATTTTTATACTAGATTTACAAATGAGGACATTCCTAAAGGGAGGTTTTTGGAGATTTTGTCAGGTTTTGGTCACTTCTGGGTACAAATTTTGCCCCAAAATATATTTAAGTTGGTACAACCACACACACACACACACACAAAATCATCAATATGACCACATAACAAATGAATAACTGGTAATGTTAAAGGTTCAGGGAAAAAGGCAGGAACCGGCAAACGTTCAATGAAACTTTAATCATAAAATAACACAAAACGAAAGTAAAGCGTCACACAACGAACATCAGCAACACAACATAAAGTCCAGGCCTGGTCCTCTCTCCTCCTTCACTGTCCTCACTCACTTTTATTCTTCCGGAGTTGGATTTGTACATCTACTATTAGTACATCCAACTTTACCTATAATTACATACTATATTATCACCCAGCGATATATTAAAAGTGGGATATTACCTGCATACATAACGTACACTCATGTAAAGTGATATAGACTATATAACAAATCAGCTTGATTGTATTTTATCGCTCGGCTCTAAATAAAATAAAATAAAAATCATATATATTACATACAACTTTATCAGCGTACATAAGGTACACTCATGTAAAGTGATATGGTATAATGCAACTGCTCTCAACTGCTTTATTGTGTATATAACGTCTCAAACTGTAACTATATTATCGCCCAGATGTATTCTGCTAAATGCGGCAATGAGTCATGAAGATATTATAAATATTAACAGAGCTGCTGTAAAACAATGTGTATTGTGAAAAGTGCTATACAAATAAAATTGACTTGACATTCATGCATTTGGCACATGCATTGAATTCAAGATCGGTTTTTGATCAGTTCATGCGTTCCCTGGGAATCGAACCGTGAGCTCGGTGTTGCAGGCGCCGCTGCTCGTAGTCCAGGTGCGATGCCCGGCGGTTCTCTTTAGCAGAGAGTTTACAGAGAACAACGGTTTAGTGTTGTTTATGTGCTGATGTATCAGAGAGTGTTAATGTGATTCTTCACTGGTCCTGCTGTCTGTCGAGGGACCCTCAGTAGTGAACGCTTACTGTGTTTCTGATGAGGTGAAGCGGCTTCAGATAAAGGGATTCATCTTCCCGCCGGCGCTGCTGTTCACACTCACACACAGGCGCACACACACTCTCTCTCAAACACACACTCACTCACTCACTCTCTCTCTCTCTCTCTCTCTCTCTCACACACACACACACACACACACACACACACACACACACACACAGAGAGAGAGAGATAGTGACACACTGACCCTCAGTGTGAACACATTCACACACTCTCATCTCTCTTTCTCTCGTTCTCTGCTCTCAGATCAGCTCCTCACCTCTTTTTTCAAATATGTTTGGAAAAACTCTGATTTATTTTTCATTTTTATTTAATCTATTTTTCATTAAAAAAATTGTTTTTTTTTGTTTTTGTTCAAGTCTAATTGTACGAAACATTTATATATTAGTGTGTTAGTCTTAATAAACATGGCTACTTTTCTCTTCTCGTTTTTTTTTTCTTTTCTTTGCTCTTCTTTTTTATTTTCTGTTATCTTCTTCTCTTTTCATTTTATTTTTTCATGTCCTGTACTTTTTTTTCTTTGCTTTGCTTTTCTTTTATCTTCTTTTTAGCTTCTTTTCTCTCCTTTTTTATTTTCTTTTTCCATTTTTCTGTTTTTCTTTTTCTTGTTCTTTTTCCTTTCTTCTTTTTTCTCTTATTTCTTTTCATTTTCTCTTATTAGCTTTTGTCAAGTTTGTCATGGACTTTCTGTTTGTTGTCTTCATCATCATTAGTTCATTTTCATCACCTGTCTAGTTAATCAGTTAATCATCCTTCATTGTCATCACCTGTTGTACCCTCGTCATCCTCTGTGTATTTAAGTTCCTGTCTTTCACCTTTCAGTTGTCGGTCAATGTTTATGTTACGTTGTATTGGATGTGTTACCCAGCTGCCTGTACCCGTTTTTGTGTAAATGTTTTATTAGTAAAAGTTTGAATTGGAGCTTTGTGCCTCTGCCTGTCTTCATCCGCACCATACCCGTGACAGATTGACCGACCAAGACAGTATGGATCTTCCAGCCGTCCAGATCCTTCTCCTTTCCCAGGAGGATCAGTCTCTCGAGGCCCACACACAGAGGTATTTGGACTTGGTACCTTTGGTACACTATGATGATATCAGCCTCAGTATGTTCTTCCGGGCAGGCCTCAACGCTGAGGCCAAAGCACGCCTGCCCGGAGATGGGCCTCGGGAGAACTTTGCTGCCTATGTGGAGTGGGTATTATGGAATAACGGATCATCCTTCACCGTCGATGATGCCACCAGCCCCACTCCAACTCCAGAGCTTCCTGCACCGCTGGTCCCGTCCAGCCCAGAGCTTCCTGCACCGCTGGTCCCGTCCAGCCCAGAGCTTCCTGCACCGCTGGTCCCGTCCAGCCCAGAGCTTCCTGCACCGCTGGTCCCGTCCAGCCCAGAGCCTTCGCCGCTGGTCCCGTCCAGCCCAGAGCCTTCGCCGCTGGTCCCGTCCAGCCCAGGACCGCCTTCGCCGCTGGCCCCGGTCAGCTCAGAGCCCTCTTCGCCGCTGGTCCAGTCCAGTGCTGACCTCCCCAAGAAAATTTTGGGGGGGGGCAATAAGTCCTCTGAGGGGATCGTGGAGGCCCTTCCGACACGGTTCCCATGGCCGCCCGAAGGGTCCTCACCGTCATGGCCGCCCGAAGGGTCCTCACCGCCATGGCCGACCGAAGGGTCCTCGCCGCCATGGCCGCCCGAAGGGTCCACGCCGCCATGGCCGCCCGAAGGGTCCACGCCGCCCTGGCCGCCTGCACGTCCTGCTCCGCCCTGGCCGCCTGCACGTCCTGCTCCGCCCTGGCCGCCTGCACGTCCTGCTCCGCCCTGGCCGCCTGCACGTCCTGCTCCGCCCTGGCCGCCTGCACGTCCTGCTCCGCCCTGGCCGCCTGCACGTCCTGCTCCGCCCTGGCCGCCTGCACGTCCTGCTCCGCCCTGGCCGCCTGCACGTCCTGCTCCGCCCTGGCCGCCTGCACGTCCTGCTCCGCCCTGGCCGCCTGCACGTCCTGCTCCGCCCTGGCCGCCTGCACGTCCTGCTCCGCCCTGGCCGCCTGCACGTCCTGCTCCGCCCTGGCCGCCTGCACGTCCTGCTCCGCCCTGGCCGCCAGAAAGGCCTGCTCCGCCCTGGAGGCTTCCTGCTCCAGATCGGCCACCCCTTCATCAGCCTCCAGGGCGCCCACCCCCCCACCCCTTTGTTGTTCTACGGCGCGAGGTCGCGCCTTGTTGAAGGGGGGCGTTATGTCACGTTTGTCATGGACTTTCTGTTTGTTGTCTTCATCATCATTAGTTCATTTTCATCACCTGTCTAGTTAATCAGTTAATCATCCTTCATTGTCATCACCTGTTGTACCCTCGTCATCCTCTGTGTATTTAAGTTCCTGTCTTTCACCTTTCAGTTGTCGGTCAATGTTTATGTTACGTTGTATTGGATGTGTTACCCAGCTGCCTGTACCCGTTTTTGTGTAAATGTTTTATTAGTAAAAGTTTGAATTGGAGCTTTGTGCCTCTGCCTGTCTTCATCCGCACCATACCCGTGACAGCTTTTCTGTTTTCTTTTGCCTTCTCTTCTTTTTCTTTTCTTTTACTTTCCTTCTTTTCTTTTACTTTTAAAACCGTATCTTTTCTCCTTGGCTTTTGTAACTGATGTGTGTTTTATGTGATTATAGTCGTATATTTATCGTAGATCTCTGTTCAGTCCTTTAAGTGTTAATAATTTAGACTTTCGGTCAGTCTAATGGCCGTTTTTAACTAGATATTCTTTTCATTTCTCTTCTCATCTCCTTCTTCCATGTTTTCTCCTCTGGTTCTCTCTCTCTCTCTCTCTCTCTCTCTCTCTCTCTCTCTCTCTCTCTCTCCTCCGCTCATCTTCAGTGGTGTGGTCTGTTATATTTAGCGTCGGGCTCTCAGTGTCCTGGTAAAGGCATGTTCTGTGTATTGGGCCGGGGGGTGCTGACAGTGTGATTTATTACCCCGTGTGTTCGCAGGCTGGGGCTCCAATCAGCTCAGTCCCACAGGAAGTGCACCACGCCCACTCCTCCTCACTTCCTGTCCCCGCGGGAACGTGACCTCACAATCCCCCGCTCAACCTCTAACCTGATTTCACTCACAAGCTCACAAACTTATTCCAGTTTAAATAGTTTTGCAAGTGACGGGAAATCAAGCCGTCTAACTCGAGCCTTCCCGCAGCGTTGAGTGTGTGTGCTTGTTTCAGGAACGCACACGCCGTTCCGTCTCACATTCACAATAACTCAAAACACAAACTTTCTGTGCTGATTTGAAATGCGGCACACATTATCAATGCAAAACTCTCAGCATCCCGAAAGCGTGTGCTGTAGCGCCTCCCAGTGGCGCGCGCTGGACGTCCGTGTGTGTGTGTGTCGGGCCGGAGAGTGTAAAACAGTGTCTGTTCTGGTTCTGACGCTCTGATTAATGTGTGTTATTAGCGATCTGCCTACAGACAAATGAGCTCCACTCCACCTCGGAGTCTCTGCTGATTATGATACACAGAATCTGCTCCCTTTCCACAAACGGTTTCAAAACAAAGAGATCTGCATGTAAAGGCATCATACGCACACTTTTGAGATGTAATGCTGCACACCCTCAGAGACAAAAAGGTACAAAAGCTGTCACTGGGGCAGATCACTTTCTAAAGGTGTTTTGTACCTCTTGTTCTGAGAGCGCATCATTCTGCAGAATTGTTTTCATGCATCCTTTGCAGAGAAGGCAAACCTAGAATGCATTGAGCTCGGTGGAAAAACTGATTTGAAATAAATAAATGCATAAATGAGTGTTTTGTGTGTTTTCAGGGCGGATACGCGGCGTACAGATACACTCAGCCTGCGACGGCTACAGCGTACAGCGACAGGTACGAGTTCACGCGCACACACTCCTGATATTAAGGTCAGAAACACAGTTATCTCGTAGAAATCTCAGATGTTTCTGATAGACAGCAAAGAGATGAGAAGATCATTAAAAGACATCAGTGTTATTCTGGCAGAAAATAATGATATTACAAACATTTTATTGGAATTTTTTACCATTTACAGTATTAAAAGTGTTAGATATAGTAATTTTTTAATGATTAAATGTAAAAAAAAAATATTATTTTTTATTTTATTAATATAATTTGTAATGTTAGTTATTCATAGCACAGGTGCTGGGAGTGAAGCAGTGTAATTTTTAAGAATTATTAGTATTTATTAATATATACATAGTATTTAGTTAATATTTTTAGTTTTCATTTTTTATTTCAGTTTTAGTATTTTTATGTCAAATTGTACTATTACAGTATTTTATTATTGTTATGAGTATATTTGACTATTTAAATAAATAATAATAATATAAATAAATAGCATTAGTTTATATGTTTCGTTTTAAAATTGTTGTATTATTTATCTAGTATTTATTACTATTTATTCATATAATCAACATTTGTTTTCATAGTTTAATTTTTTATTTCAGTTTTTGTAATTTTCTAATGAAAAATTATAGTATTTTGTTAGCGTTTTGAGTATTTATTAATATAATCAGTTTATTATTTTTTTTTCATTTCTGGTTTTAGAAATGTCCTAATGTAAATCATACTATTATAGTATTTTATTAGTGTTTTGAGTATTTATGTTAAACATTTTTTGTGATTTTAATATTTCTGTTATAATTATTCTACTTTTTAGTACTTAAACTTGTTTCGTTTCACCAACAATAACAACAACATTTCTGATTTTCCGCTTAATTTTCATAAGTTGTTTTCTCATCTAATATCATATATTTCCCAGCTTTATTTTGCTGGCGAGTCTGAGTGAGGCGGCCATTTGCTAATGAGGAAGAGAAATAAACATAACTCAAGACATTTCTCTGAAACCAAAGAACAGGTTTAATTTAACTTTTTGCTTCTCAAGCAAATTTATGTTGCTTTCAAGAGTGTGCGGATATTTTTTTACAGGAAAACAAGGCAATAATACTGATTATGCCGATTACTGAAATGATGTTTTGCGGTGTGGTGAAGTCAGTGTTGTGCTTTCAAAGCAGGTTTCTTGCCAATCCAGACTGAGTCAGCACACTCGTCGTCCAGTGTCACACACACACACACACACACACACACACACATTAAAGCGCATGTATATCTCTTACGGTAAAGCTGCCCTTTTCTCTCTCTCTCTCTCTCCCTGTGTTTGAGTTGTTGCCCGTGGCCGAGGGCTTGTGTTTTCTTATCTGCTCTCTGCAGACTTCTTCATTTGCAAGCCGTGTGTGGAGAAGAAGCAGAGAGTGGAATATGCGTAATATAAATGAAAGGAAATGACACGTGTTGTCCTTCCTGTGGAGGATTAGTTCCAAACCAGCAACACAACACGAAGCCCGCGGCGGCATCCCGTTCACTTCTCCCTCACACACCTCAGTCTTTCTTTCCCTCTTCTCAACCTTTCTTTTGCTCTCATGCTTAATTTGTTTTATTCTCTCGACTTCTTTCTTCTTGTCATCTGCCTGAATGTTTTTATTAGAAATATAAAAAAAGTCACAAAAATTAGGTCACACTTTAGTTTAGGGTCCAGTTCTCACTCTTCACTTTGACTTTTGCCTTAGTAAACACAATTATTGCTTATGAATAGTTAGTAAGGCATTTGTTAAGTTTAGATTAAGGGATGTAGAATATGGTCATGCAGAATAAGGCGTTAATATGTGCTTTATAAGCACTAATAAACCGCCAATATCCTAGTAATATGCATGCTAATAAGCAACTAGTTAATAGTGAGAACTGGACTCTAAACTTAAGTGTGACCCAAAATTGTTTATGAGGGATTTTCAACGGGAATTTCTCTTATACAAGCTCAAATTCACAATATGAGCGGCAGTAAAACACAACTTTTATTCCTCCTCACAAAAATCATGATTACAGGGGCAGATTATTGAATAATAAATAATAATTATCACGCACAATACTATTTAATGACCTCCAAACATTTTTACCGTAGTGCATGGTTTGAAAACGAATGTATTTTGATGTTGCATACAGGGCTTGACATTCATATTTTGCTCCGCAGTCACTGTGGCCAGTGGTTTTCTAAAGTTACGAGCCACTCAGCAGTTTCACTGGCCACAATTTTGACATCAATACCATGGGGAAAAACTGCCATATAGATTTTTTCAATATTATCTCATAATTTGGCAGCAGGTTTATTAGGCTGCTGTCACTTTAAGAGCTGACGCACTGATCCATTATACTGTTACACATGCGTTTTCTTTCTCAACTGTTTACGTTCACTTAAAAAAAACTGGCTGTTAACACGTGAATACTCACCAAGACCAGCATTGTGACATTATGTTGTGTGTATTTGACTGTTTAAGCGCAATAAGCAGCAAAAAAAGAGAAATGGCTGTATGTGCGCGGGATTTAAAATGATGCGCAATCCCATGCTGAAATTCAAGCCCTGGAACAGCATGTAACATTCAAGGTGTGTGTGTGTGTGTGTGTGTGTGTGTGTGTGTGTGTGTGTGTGTGTGTGTGTGTGTGTGTGTGTGTGTGTGTGTGTGTGTGTGTGTGTGTGTGTGTGTGATTAAAGATTAAACCGTCATTTGATATAATGCAAATATTGCATAAAGTAATTTTAGAGGTTAACAGAGAGATTATATGTAGACAGAAAGGAGATTTTAAAAAAAACATGGAGAAATATTTAGATTTAAGAAAAGGAGATTTATTGAGGCGTATTTCAGATATAGACTGAGTGACTGACTGATTGAGTGAGTGAGTGAGTGAGTGAGTGACTGAGTGAGTGAGTGAGTGAGTGACTGAGTGAGTGAGTGAGTGACTGACTGACTGACTGACTGACTGACTGAGTGAGTGAGTGTCTGACTGACTGAGTGAGTGAGTGACTGAGTGAGTGACTGAGTGAGTGACTGAGTGAGTGAGTGAGTGACTGACTGACTGACTGACTGAGTGAGTGAGTGAGTGAGTGAGTGAGTGAGTGAGTGAGTGAGTGAGTGAGTGACTGAGTGAGTGACTGACTGAGTGAGTGAGTGAGTGACTGAGTGAGTGACTGACTGAGTGAGTGAGTGAGTGTCTGAGTGTCTGACTGACTGAGTGAGTGAGTGAGTGAGTGAGTGAGTGTCTGACTGACTGACTGAGTGAGTGAGTGAGTGAGTGAGTGAGTGAGTGTCTGACTGACTGAGTGACTGACTGACTGACTGACTGACTGACTGACTGAGTGAGTGTCTGACTGACTGAGTGAGTGAGTGAGTGAGTGAGTGAGTGAGTGAGTGAGTGAGTGAGTGAGTGAGTGACTGACTGACTGAGTGAGTGAGTGAGTGAGTGAGTGAGTGAGTGTCTGACTGACCGAGTGAGTGACTGACTGACTGACTGAGTGAGTGAGTGAGTGAGTGTCTGACTGACTGAGTGAGTGAGTGAGTGAGTGACTGACTGACTGACTGACTGAGTGTCTGACTGAGTGAGTGAGTGAGTGACTGAGTGACTGAGTGAGTGAGTGAGTGAGTGAGTGAGTGACTGAGTGAGTGACTGAGTGAGTGACTGAGTGAGTGAGTGAGTGAGTGAGTGAGTGAGTGACTGACTGAGTGAGTGAGTGAGTGAGTGAGTGAGTGTCTGACTGACTGACTGAGTGAGTGAGTGAGTGAGTGAGTGAGTGACTAAGTGACTGAGTGACTGACTGAGTGAGTGAGTGAGTGACTGACTAGTGAGTGAGTGAGTGAGTGAGTGAGTGAGTGAGTGAGTGAGTGTCTGACTGACTGACTGAGTGAGTGAGTGAGTGAGTGACTGACTGACTGAGTGAGTGAGTGAGTGAGTGAGTGAGTGAGTGAGTGTCTGACTGACTGACTGAGTGAGTGAGTGAGTGACTGACTGACTGAGTGAGTGAGTGAGTGAGTGTCTGACTGACTGAGTGAGTGACTGACTGACTGACTGACTGACTGACTGACTGACTGAC